>NW_010972864.1:1124421-1127055 GCF_000737465.1 Haliaeetus leucocephalus
CCCGCCCCCGGCGCGGCCGCGCTGCGGGCCGGCTGCCCGCCGGGACTGGCACCCCTGTGGAGCTCCGTGTTTGTTTAGGGCTCGCCGAGCCCAATCAGGGCCGGCTGCCTGCAGTTTTCCGGCAGGGCTGCGAGAGGCGCCTCCTCTCTCCTTTTTATACATCGGCTCTGGCAGCAGCCGCCGGACTCGCCGCCGCCGCTCGCCCCCACCGCACTGGATTTACCGCCCGCCGCGGCCCCGCGCCCCGGCCCCATGCCGGGCACCGGCAGCAGGTTTGGCCTCTCGCTTCTCCTTCCCCCACCCACCCCTTTCCCGCTCCCTCCCGCCGCGGTTTCCCGTCTTCTTCCTCGCTCTTCTGCCGCTCTGCCTTCGGCCGCTGCGGGAGGAAAGCGGCGCGGCGGCTGCGCCTGGATGGGGGAACCCGAGGGAGACTTTGTGGGCAAACATCCGATGCCGGTGCCTGGAGCCCTTATCTGCCGGAGCCTTATCTCGCAGTTATCTCGCAGGAGGGAGAGACGTATTCGGTGCCTATCTGCGAGGGGGCTGTGTGTGCGTGTGCGTCCTGTATTGATGTGCCTATGGTTATCTGGAGAGCCCCGAGGTGGGCTGAGAACGGAGAGCCGCGCCGCCCGCTTCTCTTGCTGTCACTTCTCTGCCTCCCCTTTCGCTTTCCGTCCCTTCTCCGGGAGGCTGGGCACCGAGGTCTCTGTGTCTGACTGTTTGTCTGTCTGCCCGGCCTCTCTCAAGCTGGCGGCTCCGCAGTGCGACCGGTCTCGGCACGGCCGCCGGCGCCGCGGCTGGCCGCGGGATGTGTGCCATCCCCCAAAGGTGTGCTCGGGCTCGGGGCAGGCCCCCAGGCAGGGCTGCCGGCGGGCACCGGCCCCTGCGGCAGACACAGCCAGCCCGGCCCGGCCCCTGCCCCGGGGCCGCCGCGCACACGTCGGGGCCCGGCCCGTGCGCATCTCCCGGCTGCCTTTCTCTCCTCCTCCTTTCCGTGACCTTGGGCTGGAAATAAGCAAACAAGCGAGGCGATGCGCGGAAAAGCTAACATCGCTCTCCGGAGAGGTAACCTTAAAGGGATCGCCTTACTGATTGTTTTCTCGGTGGAACCGAGTCAAATGACTCATTCATTGAAATAATCATAGTAACAACAACGACAGCAGCCAAGGAAAGGGCTTTGGCACAGACCGGGAAAAATGCCCCCCTTCCCGCCTCGCTCCCCTCTGTCCCCACGCCCTCCCGCCACCTTCCCCCCGGCGTGCTTCATGTTCGAATCCGCAGCCCAAGATGCGGAGGGAGAGGGGAGCAGCCGGCCGGCGGCGCGGGGAGCGAGGCCGGAGCCCGCAGCCCTGTCCCCGCGGGACCGCGCTCCGCGGGGCGCTGCGCGGCCGGCGGCTCCTGGCCCCTGTTGACCTGGGCTGCCTGATCCCATTCCGCCGGGGCGAGGGACAACAGCGCCGAGGCGACATGACTGATTAAGCGCTCAGAGGGTCCAGATAAGCCCTGATGAATCTCATTAAGGGAGGGAGACGGGCTGTCCTGTTTGCTAACTTTGTTGTTATTATTTCTCTCCCCCTCCCACCCCCGCTCTTTTGTGTCCTCCTTCCCCGCCCTGCCCTGCGGACCCCCCCTCCACTTCTCCTCCCCTCCTCCCCCTTCCCCATCCACACCCAGAGGCTAGAAGGGGACCTGGATGGCCGTGGCTGAAGGCGGCTGCTGCGCGGTGAAGCGGTGCGCTGCGGACGCCGGCGGTTCCTCCTGCCCCTTCGCGACCAGGGAGCCGCGCCCGTCTCCTCCTTCGCCCTCCTCCTCCTCCTCCTCCTCCTCCGGCTGCTCCCAGGGCAAGCGCGGCTCCTGCAAGACTCCTCTGCCGGAGCCCGACGGCAGCTACCGGCCGCCCCCAGCCGCCGAGGGCAGGTCGCTGCTCGCCCCCTACGTGCACTTCGGGGCCCCCCACCCCTCCGGCCTGCCCAGCTGGGAGGACATCCTGCTCTTCGCGGATTTAGACCAAACCAACAAGCTGATCTGGTCCAGCCGCGGCCCCAAGCCGAGCGCCCTCGGCGCCGAGCAGCCCGAGGAGATGTACCAGACCCTGGCCATCTCGGCCGCCCAGGGCCCCACGCCTTACGACGGATCTCCGGGCGGCTTCATGCACTCCACGCCTAGCTCCCCCGTCTACGTGCCTACGACCCGCGTGGGCTCCATGCTGCCCACGCTGCCGTACCTGCAGGGCAGCGGGGCGGCCCAGCCCAGCCACCCGGGCAGCGGCCACGCCGTCTGGTCCCAGTCGGCCGCGGAGAGCCCCTCATACAGCACCGGCGGCGGCTCCCACCCCTCGGGCCGCTTCCCCTACTCCCCCAGCCCGCCGGTGGCCAACGGGGCCTCCCGGGAGCCCGGCGCCTACAGCAACAGCCTGGGCGCCAGGGACCAGTACAGCCCCCTGGCCCGGCCGCTCAACGGCTCCTACCCGGGGCCCTACACGTCCTACGTGGGGCCGCAGCTGACCCCCGCCTGGCCCACGGCGCCCTTCGAGAACTCCATGCTGCACTGCCTCCAGGGCCGGGCCGCCCCCATCCCCGTTCGGGCACCCAGCGCAGGTAGGACCCGCCGCCGGCGGCGTGGGGGGCGGGCCGG
>NW_010972864.1:1127367-1128817 GCF_000737465.1 Haliaeetus leucocephalus
GCGGCCTGCGGCGGCTCCGATGCCGGTGGCAGGACGGCGGTCCCGGGACCGCGGCTCTTCTGGCGTGGAGGTGGCTCTCGTCGTTTGCGTGGGATGGGGGGGGGTGGGAACACACCCCCAAAATGCAGCGCTGTTCGGAGCACGGCAATCCGGGTTGCAAACCCGCCGTTCCCTGAACGAATCGCCCGGTGCAAGCCTCGCTTTTAAGCTTCCCGGGTCCGTACATTTCTGCTTCCCCAAAACGCGGTGATCTGGCCACGAAATGGTGACAAATTCACTGCTGCGAATTCACCTTTCTTGCAGCGCGGAGGAAAATTGCAGGGGCTCGCTTAACCCCTCTTGGATTATTTCGACTACAGACCCCTTTGCTGCTTCGTTAAACGAGAAAAGCAGCAAAGCAAAACCCCTGATACGAACGAGAAACCCCGTTTCTAAACTGCTGTTAAAATATGGCACCTCCTGATGGGATTTTACTTTTGCTTCCGAGGTGTCCTTCCTTTTTTTTTTTTTTTTTTTTTTAATTTTGGGAAATTCTCGGTGTCAGTAAATTAATTGTAGAAGTGGAGGTTGAGCTGTGATGATTTAGTCAGAGGTAGAAAGATTAACGATTATTGCAGTCTCTTCAGCTTTAGAATATATGTATGTATCTATAAATACAGACTATAGAGAGGGGTGTGTGTGGGTATGTGTATATATATATCTCAATATATCTATGTATATTTACATATATTTGTGTATATTTATATATATTTATGTATATATGTGTATGTATACACGCGCGCACACACACATTTGATCAGCATTTGCTTTAATCATAAACTCCCCACCAGGTCGGTATATTTTATATACACTGTGATCTTCTCTTTCAGTGCAGTGTTGCAGAAAATTACTCGATGGCTTTTCATCTTTCCAGAGGGGTGTAGATGATGCTTCTCCTGTCTCCCGGCAGATTCAGGCATTTTAAGCCTCCCGCTTGGTGTTTACTAACATGACAGAGGGAAGAAGACTCAGTTGTAGTGGTGGTAGGAGAAGGGCAGAGGAAAGCCGAGAAGCCATGTCTCGGGGCGACACGAAAGTTGACGGTTTTAACTCAATTCCCAAAAGTTACAGTGTAAAACTAGGTGATGGAGGAAAAAAATCCGTTTGTGGTTTTTTTTTCTTGGGTTTGTTTTTTGGGTTTGGGTTTTTTTTTTTCCGGGAGAAAGGTGGAGTTGGAGACTCTCGCGGCAGGGAGAGGAGAGGGCTGGGGGAGAAGGAGCAGAGAAGGCATGGAGCAGGGCGCCGGAGGAGGCTGGGGCAGGATTGCCAAGCCAGCCGGGGAGGGGCACGGCGGCTTCCCCTGCTGCCGGGGGTCCCTCGCCCGCCCGCCCCTGTGTCCCTGGGGCCGCCGGCCCGGCGGGAAAGGCGCGGGCAGCGGCTCGGGGCGCGGGGTTGGGGGGCGGGGGGCCCC
>NW_010972864.1:1128827-1184151 GCF_000737465.1 Haliaeetus leucocephalus
CGGGCAGCGGCTTGGGCAGCGCGGGCCGCCGCGGCGCCTTCCTCCCCTTTCCCCGGTCGGTGCCTCCGGCCCGCAGTGCTGGGGAGCCGGGGGGCAGGGGTTGGTCTCTGGGTGAGCGGCAGGGGGGGCGCCGGGGGAGCTGCATCGCGCTGTAACGCGGGGCGAAGGAGCCCGGAGCTCCTGGGCCACGCGGGTTTCCTGCTCCTGCAAGAGAAAACGCGGCAGCAAAGCCGAAGGCACGCGTGCTCCCGTTTCAGATCATTCTGTCAGCCGTCCGGAAAATTGTAGCCGCAGTATAGTTTTACGGCTAAATATTAGGCAGTTTTGATACAGCTTTCTTAACGTTACTCGTAGAGTTACTAAAACAATATCTAAAATTTGAACTTTATTTTGCTTTCCTTGGAGGGAAGTATATTTCCTACGATCTAAGGGGAAAAAAATCTTTAAAATGCCCGAGAAATATTGTCACGGCAGAATTTCTTCCTGCAGGCACGAAGGTAATGTTATGAAGTAAACAGCCGAGACAAATAACTGTTTAACTTCCAGCGTCCTTGAAGCCTTAAGCATTTCCCTGATTACAGGCTTCAATGGTGCTTTTAGTGCAAAGATTAATAAATCTTAGCGACGTGCTCAGAGCTACGAGCTGACAACGTAAGTTGAACCGTGCTCTCTGGACTCTGCCGTGTGCCCGTTCCTGTTTAGCTCCTAATAATTTGCAAACGAAGGGAGGAGAGAAATGTATTTCGGTGGGTGCGGGCCAAAAGGCCGTTTCTTTCTCAGCTCAATGCCCGCCGTGTCATCGCAGCCCTCTTTCCAAAGCTGCCTGACGTTTACAAGCTCTCTTTTGCTTTACAGCACAAAGCTGCTAGCAAAACGTAACAGAATAACCCAATGATGAATTAAGGCAGGTAGCGGAGGGGATGGAGGGAGCAAAAAAAAAAAAAAAATCAATGACGAAGCTATGAGTCTGAAACAGGCTTCCCCATGCTCAACTTGAAAGCTGCTGCAGAAATCCAAACACCTTCTTTTATTATTTATGCACAACGTGGCACGGTATATGTAAAACCCATCTTTATTTCCCCCCCCCCGAAATATGGAGAGGTGAGTCAGAACAAGTATATAAAGATTTGCAGGGGTGAAGGTGTTTGCTTTTATAGGTGGGTTCTCTTTACTTTTTGCCGTGCATTTAGACCCTTTTTTTCCCAGTGTTCAGTAGCTATGAGAGCAGGAGGCAGAGCACCGCATATTTTTCCATTTCGTCCGTTTCCTACCAGCCAGCTCGAATTTGACCAAAGAGCCGAGGCAAAGTGCTCACTCCCCGTTGCTGCCTTGGCACACCAGAGTCTCAAACGCTGTCTCTAAATTTGAAGTTTTTACTAGTTGTGAAGCATTTAAAATGAGAGTCGGGGTAAAAACTCCTTGCCCAGCCTCGACCCGGGGGGGAATATGGGGCAAAACCACCGCTTCTTCGACCCCGCCCCTACCAGGGTGGACTGTGGAAGCGGGCTATTCTGGCAGGCACCTAACTCCTCTTGCCCCCCCGCAAAAGCCGTGTGTACCCCCCTGTCTGCTCGGTGAGCACCACGACGGGGGCTTCACCCCTCGAGCGGACCCCGCGCGGCTCCAGCCAGATTTCCGACGGGCCAAATCCTGACGTGAGTGCAGGGCTGCCGGGCGTCGCCGCTCCGCCTGGCCGGTGCCCCCAGCCCGTCCTGGGGAGCACGGGCTCCGCTCCGGTTTGTAAAGCAAAGGCTGCGCCGGGGCCGGCAGCGAGTCTGGTACAGTTAAAGAAATTTGAAAAAAAAAAAGAGGATTTTTGTAAAAAATCACCGCATGGCCGCGATCACTGCCGGGGAATTGCTTTTCCGAGGGCTGAACAGCGCCGGTTACTTGCTCGCCCGGGGCCCGTCTCCCGGCGCGGCGGGGCCGGGGCAGTGCTCCGCGGGGCTGAGCGTCCTCCTGCGGCCGTGCCCCACCGCCTCTCCCCTCTGCTCCTGCCCCCCCCCAGAGCTGCTGGAGGACCTGTCCGAGAGCCGGGAGTGCGTCAACTGCGGCTCCATCCAGACCCCGCTGTGGAGGAGGGACGGCACCGGCAACTACCTGTGCAACGCCTGCGGGCTCTACACCAAAATGAACGGTCTCAGCCGGCCCCTCATCAAGCCCCAGAAGAGAGTGGTGAGTGGGGATGGAGGGGAGGAGGGGGCGAGAGGAGCTGCACCCCAAGGGGCACACAGTCAGCGCTAACCAGGGGGAAAGCAGGGGCAAGGGTGGGCCAGTGCAATCAGAGCATGTTAGCTCGGTGATCCCCCCGGCTGCAAAACCAAAGCGGTGCTTCTAACCAGGTTTGCAGGCCAAAGTGGTCCCGGTGAGGAGCGAAAGGGCTGGCGGCCCTCTGGGTGCTGCTTCGGGCCCACCTCCGGGCCCTGTGCTGGTGAAATCGCCCTCTGCCCCTGGTGAGCCGCACACAGGGCATGGGCCGGCCTGGCTTTTTGAGTTGATAGACCCTGTCGGTGAGGGGGCATCAGCGGCTTGGAAGAAATTTGTGCTGCTGATGTTGGATGTTTCCAACAGAAAAAACTAAAAAAAAAAATCAAGGTTGGAAAGTGTTTGTTCAGAGGGCTAGGAATTTCTCCAGACCTGCTTTGTTTGCTGAGAGCTCGATCCTTGGGAATGTAAGCAAGTTTTGTATATAATTCAAAGAAAACCAATTGTTTAAACAATGATAATAGCCTTTGTTTTGTTTTACTCCTAAGAAATGAGCGGCAATTTTTCTAAAAATATACTCCTAAAACTAGGGGGGGAAATAAATAGTACAAACCAGAACCCCTGTTTATAACTCAGGCTGGCACTGAATAGGCAAGGAGAAAATTTAACAAGTGGGAACTGCACATTATGTTTAGCAAATCTGGGTGGAGGTCAGCAGAGAGAAAGAATACGCTCTTCAGTAATGGCTGTTACTGAGTGAGCCACAATAAATCACGCCAGTATAATCCAAGCTGATGTTTGGACCCTTGTGTATGGAGACAGTGTATCAAACCCATCAGCCTTTCAAGCCCCTTTCAGTCACGCCAGCTGCTTTGCTCCATGCCTGTTTTCCTAGTGTTAAAACACATCCAGTTCTTTATTTCACAATCATTTGAATTTAATGCCCTTACGGGAGCGGGGGTGGGGTGGGGAAACAAAAACCAAACCCGTGGTGATCAGAGCAGACAGTAAGTGCTCAAGAACCAGCCCACCTCTGCTTCAAGACCTTTCTTTAAGCCAAAGAGTTAATTTAACTTCAATCCAGAGGTTGATTACTGCTGGGTACCCATTTTTTCTAGCCCGTTGTCCACTACATTTCATGACACAAGGTGTTATCTCATCACTGGGGACAAATGCAGCAGATGGGGCTGATCTGCCACTTGTCTGAAGTGTCAGAGCTTGACTGGCCGTGGCACGCTCACCCAATGCAGATTTCAAGTAGCTGATACCTGGCTCTGGCATTTCTGTGTTTCTTTTCTTTTTTTTGAAGGAGAGGTGGGGTTGAGGAGACTAAAACAGAGTCAAACTGCAGCCCGATTTCAGCCTGACACCTCAGTGAAATAACTCTGAAATAGCTCTGCATAACAATCCCTACTGAGTACCCTGGCCATAACTATAAATCAAGCATGACTGTGTGTTCATACAGTTGGAAATATGTAGGTGAGAAGGGAAAATGTTTTGAAAATGCTAAACATGTTTAGATTGCCCCAAAGTTTCTGATAAAATTCCTGCAGCAGAAAAGTCCCTTTAGCTTCAACCCCCCCCCCCCCCATTTGTTTAGATATAGGAATGAGCAAAAGCTGTTGAAATAAAATATATGAAGATTTATACCAGACTGCATACAAAAGAAAGAAAGATTTAACAGAGTGAAATGTCTGACAGCATTTCACTTGCAAAGAAAGAAAATGAAGCATATGTATTAAAAGCAGCTTTTTTTCACCTGATCCATGTAAAACTATTGAATTGAGGGGTGCAATTTGGACACTGTGTGCACATGTATTTAATAACAAGGCCAAAAATTCTGTTTCATGAGACCTGGATTTTTAAGATTAAGAAGTATATGCATGTACTTCAACCTATATTACACTTGGCTGGGGTTTTTTTTGCTGTGCAATTAATAATGGATTACTGATTCAAAATTACAAAATTCGTATTTAATCTGGAGTTCTTTCTGAGCTGTGGTGTAAGATGACAGCTTACTGCTAAAGAAACTCGAACAGATAAAATTCAGGAAACTCGGTTATTACTCTGGAATATTCTTCATTCTCAAAACATTTTTATCGGTTTCCCAAGTGGCAGGCAGCTCTGCGGTATCAAAGGTGACCGAAATACGTCTTAACAGCCCAGGAGTAAATGATTCAAGAGGAAGGGCATTGTACCCTTAAGTTAGTAATTTCAGTTATGGGTGCTTTATAGTCAGAATAAGATTAATGCAATCCTCTAAAACTGACTTCTCCATGTAAACTTGTTCAGCTGCCAGACACAGAGCTAGACATGGATTTTTTTATATTTTTTTGACAATACGATACTTTGAAAAAGACTAGATTTATGATGTAGCTGGAATTCTTTGCTTGTGATGAACGTAAAAGAGATCACTTGTTACAGGGACTTTTATAACCCATTCACCTTCATTTCACATGTTTATGAGGACTGCCTTCACTTATGATATACAGCCTGCAGCCATAAAGCTCTGGGTTATACGGTTATTTCTGATACACGGTTGCTTCATCTTGGCTCCAAACTCCACGGAAGAGTGTCATAAATGGCTTGTTTGCATTGGGGACCTTGTTGTCACCCACCAGCTTTTCTGCTGGCTGAGGTGAAGCTCTGCTCTGTAAAACACGCTCCAGAGGCACATTGTTTTTTGTGTGAGGGTAAAATGGGTGATGATTAAAAGATGCTTGCTGTTGTACATGTTACCCCTGGGATGTCCGGGAAAGTTTTGCCCAGCCGTGGTGCCGCCAAGGGCAGGTGATTAAAGCGGCTGATTTTTCTGGTGAATTGGGACTATTGGTGGCAGGTTCAGAGCTGCCTCTTTGCCCACTGCACAGGGGAGAGGGCGTTGAACCAGCTGGAGAGGCAGCACAGGGGTGAAGTGCCTTCTCCTCAGCTGGATGGAGCTGTAGTGGAGATGCTTCCTAGCTGTCCTGCTGGAAGAAGAGCCAGTGCCTGGTGTTCTGAACACAGGTCCCTGGGTCAGCAGCTCCCAAATGTGAATTTTGCCTCTGCCATGACTGCCCAGAGTTGCAGACTCACAGTACCTCTTCATGTCAGCTTTCCAGTCTCTGAAATGAGGATAATCTTGTTTTAATTCTGGGATGTCACTGATAGATGCTATAAAAACCCCTCCTACCATCCCCGCTGCATGTTAAAGTACTTTTTATAAACTGTAAAGACATAAATCATTTGCTCCTGCCCACCTGTTTATGCCTGTGTTTGCCTACGCTTGCCCCTAGCCCTCGTCCCGGCGGCTAGGCTTGTCCTGTGCCAACTGCCACACCACAACCACCACCCTGTGGCGCAGGAACGCGGAGGGCGAGCCTGTCTGCAACGCCTGCGGCCTCTACATGAAGCTCCATGGGGTAAGCGGCTGCTTTGCCGAGGGAGATTCCCTGCAGGTTCTGATGCTTCTGTGGGGAAGGGGTGGTCCTCCCGCCGGCGAGTGCCCGTTGTCTTTGGAGGGGTGGCACTGGGCTTCCTCAAGCTTGGGTCAATGTTTCTGTTGATGCTAATGGTCTCAGCTCACAGTCTGGACCATGGAGTTAAAAAAAAAAAAAAAAGGATAAAATGACTGAAAAATACCCAGCATTAGAAAATGGTTATACCGTTTTAGCAAGTTATGGTTTTGACAAGTTAATGTGTTTGCCGTTGTAGCTCTCCTGACAGATCTGTACAAAGAAACCACCTCTGGATGAGTGGCAGTGGTCTTTTTGCCACCGGGATTTAAATGAGCTCTGCAGTGGGGAAAAAAACCCCTAGACCTTTAATAAGACAGTTTTTCATGCACAGACATAGCTATGCCAGCAAAACTTTAAATGTCATTCCAGCCTTTGCTAGGCAATAATAGAGGAAGAAAATAGCTCTATCCTCAGTGTGGTGGAGTATGTTTTGGGTGAGACTTGGAGCCTGTTATGCCCCTGTGGATTAAGTTACAGTCAAGCACAAGTGTTTGAAGAGTTAGGGCATTAGGATTGATTGGGACTTGGTCTAGTCTTCAAGGAAAAAGTAAATTATATCACAGGTTTAAACATTATAATGATAGTAAGCATATGCCTGAATTGTCTTTCCCCAAACTCATGTTATCATTAAGTTAAAATATATTTTAAGCCAATGTTTTCTGTAAAATGGTTATTAGTGTGATGACACAGAACACAAAGCTGATTTCTGAGCACATTTTCCCCATAAATATAAATTTGGATACTATAAGGCTGTATCGCAGTTAGAATTGCTTATAAGATCAAATACTAAGTCAATTATGGCCTAAAGCTTCTGTCCTAAGACACTTAGTGGCAATGATCTGGTTTGCATAGCTGGTCCATAGGAAGAGGAATATTTTTCCCCCTCATATGCATTCTTGCTTTCCAGGATCAGCCACTGGAGATAATTCCTAACTGACTGGAATAAGGAATCAGGGATCAGATATACCCTGTCCAATTCAATTTCATATGACCTGGGGCCAAATGATGCTGTTTTTCCCTAAAAGTGTGCTGTTTATCTGTGGACTGACAGAGGTGTTGGAAACAGTGTTTAGCCCACATAAAGAAAAAAAATTCCCTGCTTTCTTTATTCAGATACAAATCCCCTTGAAACAACCCATTGCTTTGCCCAAATAAAATGCAAAGTTTTTTTGGAATCACTACTGTGACACAGGAAAAATTTACTTGGTATACGTGACTTCAACAGGCATTTTCAACATCACTGTTTGATCTTGTAGTGTGTTTTGATTTTTTGCATTAGAATATATATACCTCTGTGATCGATGTGGAAATTTAATTTTTTCAGGTTCCCCGACCTCTTGCTATGAAAAAAGAAGGAATTCAGACCAGGAAGCGAAAACCTAAGAACATAAATAAGTCAAAGGCATGCTCTGGTAAATATAAAAGGATAAGACAGTTGAGCTGCAAGAGGTTTTTTTCCCCTGGCTGGAAAATATTTGTTTTTAATACCGGTTCCCCATCTTTCAGGTAGCAGTACTACTGCGGTTCCTATGACTCCAACATCCACGTCTTCTACTAACTCAGATGACTGTAGCAAAAACGCTTCTCCCAGCACACAGACTGCAGCCTCCGGGGTAAGCTGTAAGCCGATGTTGGTGTCTGTAAGCAGGCTGATCGCTGTGCAATGTTATCACAGCTTTTATCTTATCTAGCAGAACAATAATCTAAACAAACTTTCCAGTTTTGTTAGCTGGTACTGGAACAAGAGTTTTGGAGGATATTACATATAGCTGTAAACACAACGACAAGCTGAAGTACTTTACAAACCTCTTAATTAAGATCTATATAATTTTTATGATTAAGTTAACCACAGTTTAACCCCAGACATTTTGTTTTGAAGTGTTCAGGTTCTTCTATTTCAAAGGTGTTCTTCTGGAGGAAAGACAATAAGTCATGTCCAATTGATACTTTCAAGAAACAATTGTGCATGTACCCCTTTTTTTCTGAAATGATCTGGATTTATAATTCAAGGCACTGGTGCTCTCACGTTTTCCTGAAGCTGTTAAATATATATGTGCATTTGTACACATTATCCCAAATGACTGGTATACTCCAGCAAAACTTTATCCTGCTGTATGGAGGGAAGCGCAAAGGTTTTTGTTTTAAACTAAGATGTGCACTTAAACCCTGATCCAGACCCAACTGAAACCAGGCTGGGGCAGCCCGCTGATTGCAGTGCGTAGATCAGCCCTCTCCTCGCAAAGGGCTCTTCAGGGGCCAGATGCTCAGCATCTGGCAGCACTGAGCTCCAGAGGAGCACCAGGGGAGCACTGATCATCCCCTGCTTTAGTTTTGATCCTTATTTTACATCATGTACTCAAACCATCTCAAACTTTCTTTCTTCACTCAGTTAGCACATGTGACAACAAATAGTAGCACTAAAGTTGCGAAGCTTAATGTAGATTAATTTCTAACCCCTTGGCTATACATATCTGTATCCACACTCACTCCTCATGCCTTCTGTATCCTTTAATCTGCCACATCATTTCTTTGAAAAGCTTTCCTAATGTGGCTTTTTCTACTCCTTTATTAATAAAAGGAAGACATTGTTTATAATAACTATTTTTCAATATGTCTCAGCGTTCCCACATCCAAATTCCTTTCAATAGTTTAATTCCTGATGTACAAAGTTTCATTGTAGAAGGGGAGGAAAAAAACCATTTTTAGCAAATGCGATTGTTCGTGGACTGACAGGGCCACCCAGTTTCAGAGGCGCTGGGTTTTGGGTTTGGATGCTGCCAGACAAGGATATTACTAAAAGGGCTTGTCTTTGACATGAAAAAACCCTGTCAGTCCAATAAAATAAACAGATCACATCAAAAAAAGAGAAACACTAACCAAAAAGTGAACTGTTACTGGGTTTCAGGCTCCCCCCAGTGAACTACTATGCAGTGTTTTAGGCTCTCCCCTAATATTTGCAGTGGAAAAGATGAGGCCAAATTTTCCTCAAATTTTCCTTATGTTGCCTTAAGCAGCACTACCAGTCCTGAGGAATGTCATGAGATTTATATAATGGTCAGAATTAGAAGGACAGTCCCAGCTGAGGCCGAGGCAGCAGTGTAGGCCATAGGCAGCGCAGCCATGTGCTGCTCAGGGGAGGAGGGGCCATATCGATGAGATCCCATTTCCCCTATGCTGTTGCCTTCTTGGCTGGCTAAAGCCTGCCTTCCTTTCTGCAGCCCTTCTCCCTAGGAAAGCATACCAAACCTGTTATTAATAATCTTCATGTTATAATTTTAATAGTACCATTTGTAATATAATTTTGCCAGGCGGAGTTGTGTGGGTACCAGAGGAGAGTGGGGTAGGACACAATTTGTCAGCCAAAAGGCTAGCTGAGAGCTGTCTGCAGCTAAGAGAAACTCCCAGGGAACTTGAGGCTGCTCTTAATTACGTGTAGGAAGGCATCCCCCAGTGCCAGGACTTCAGTTCTCCCTGATTTTTCTGTAGCAGATCAGGCTGGGAGAGGACACTTGCATGAGGGCCAGGGAAATCTGTCCCCTTGTATCCAGCAGGCAGGACAGTAACATCTGCACAGCCTTTTCCCCACCATGATTCAGTCAGATGTAGCCTGCATGTGCAAAGCACTTGCAAATTACCTCTTGTGAAAAATTTCAATAAAAGGAAGCGATGGAGGGAGGCCGTGAAGTGCGCTGAAGCGGGGAGGTTGCAACAGTGACCAGACATATGGGCATCCCCTTGACTCTCCCTGACCCTACATGAGGGGCTAGTGATCTCCCACCCCTGCACTCCAGCCTCAAATGTACATAAATGAGGATGGGATTTGCAGGGGAGCAGTTGTCAGGACATGTTGCAGGTATGGCCACATCCTTCTCTTGGGGTCCTGGCTTTGCCCAAGCATCAGCAATTCAATGGCATGAGGACAGGGAAGACTGGAGGTGGAAAGCAGAAAATGGTGGCTGTTAAGACTGGCTCTTGTTGCCCCAGACTTCATTTGGGAACATGATCACTAGCTGCAAAGGAAGTGAAATAATTTCTTATGGGCCTAAATATCGTGGGAGGGGCTGAGCGTTCATAAGGGCCATTAAAGCTGTCAGGAGTGAAGGGATGTCAGCATTTTAGAGTGACACAGCCTGTAATCTGATCACACGCTGAAGCAAAGACACTCTGCTAGACTTCTATTTTCCTTGATTTCCACCACCTACCCCCCCCGCCCATTGATAGCCTGAAGGTTTGTATTTATTCTTAGAACAGGCAATGGCTTTACACAAGGAGAATAAACTTTTCCGGGCCATGTCAAGAGGGAAAACCCTCAGATGGATGAACCCAGGCTCTGTAACCTTTGGTCGCTTTAACAAGAACGGCATCAATTCCTGCCAGCGCTGCTGGTGATGTTGCCGAAACAAGGGCACCTGCTGGAAGAGCGAACCTGGCTCATTCCCCACATGTTACACAACTGGCATGGCAACTTGTTTTTGTTTTGCTTTGTTTTTACTTCTCCAGCCTTTATTCTGTGAAGAGGGGAAAAATGCCAAATTGACATTAGGCAGAGAAATCTGATGACGTTTTAGAAACTGTTGTCTAAAATTCACAGCAATGTTTTTGCTAAATGAAACAGAGAAAATGAATTCCTCTACTGGTACAAAAGCAATTTATTATGCCTTTTATGGGAGGCTGCCAAAAGAGTTCCCAGTTATGTAGAAATCTAATGGAAATGAAATTCAGCAGAATTCATTTGTGTCAGTAATGTTCACTTTTTGCCCTACCTTTCTTTATCTCTTTTAAAGGAAAATAAAGAGGGGAGGGCAGAAAAAGAGAAGGGCAGCAATTACTCTTGGAAATGTCTTTGAGGCTATCCATTTCAATGAAGGGGATCTTATATGATGCCAATTTTGAGACAAATTAGCAAGAACATTAAATGTTGATTTTATGTTCTAGCTGAAGTTTAAACATTTAAAAGATATGATTAATGAATTGCTGTGGGTGCAAAGTTGATTTCAAACGTCCCAAAGTGTAGAAGTGTTTGGATCAGAGATATTTCGTTGTCCCATTGCAAAGGGGCTATGTGCCAAATTCACATCTGGATCTAGGATTTAGGCCTATTTCTGTTTTCCTAAGCAGTATAAGTACTGGGTGTCCTGTGTTACTAACATGGAAAAGGTCCAGCTTCATGATATATGAAGTTGCCTTACATCCCCGTAAAAGAAGATTTGAAGGTTTCAGACAGCCTGCATCTGCATCTATACCTGCTCTCCCTTTGATGCTGCTGAAACTGTACAGAGAAAAGCTACGCAGAGCAAGTTGCTAAACGAAGGGCATGGCCTGTAGCGCACACCCATCCATTTCCATGCAGGGCCTCCAACTAGTGTGATTCCCAGAAGGACTTTATTCCCTTATTAGGATAAAAGGCAGTATGAAAACTGCTGTAAAATCTGCTTTTTATGGCAGGACATGGAAGCTCCTTGAGCCAGGGCTGATGTCAGTAAAGGCTCAGCAGTACCAGGGGAGCTCCTCTTTCAGAAGACTCTAGCGCGCCCTTTGCCTCCAGTTTGGAGCTTTCTCAGAAGGAATGTAATCACACACCATAGAATAACTTTGGACAGTTGTCTTGCAGGTAAAACTAGCGCTTACTTCCCTTGGAGGTTTACCTTGAAAAGTGGTTCAGGACTGGCTCTTCAGTGTTGTAGGGTGGAAAGCGAGAGAGCTGTCCAAAATGGCCTCAGCAGGTGGTGAGCTAGCAGGAAAATGCATTTCTAACTGTCCCCAAAATGCCTGACAACCTGGGCTGAATTATCTGAACAGCTTCTCCTACATTTGCTTTCTTTTGTTTTCAGAAGAGGGTTCTCGAGATGGTTAGAGGTGGTGTTCTTTGCTTCTTTTTAAGCAGCAGATTGGTAGGACATTCATGCAGGCTATAGGGGAATCAGCCTCCATACAGTATCTCCCAGAGTCTGGATGAACCAGAGACTCAATGTCTTAAAAAAACTCCCCTAAGCACCTGGATATCAGAAAGCTGAATGGCCAAGGGTCCTTCAGACTATCTGATAAAGATTTCAGGTGGTATAGAATAATTCCTTAGCTGTCGGGACAGAGTTTCCATGAGAAAGGCTCACCAGCATGGTTGGTAGGACTTTCACCTGGAAAATGGGAACACGGTGCCTCAGTCCTGGTATGAGTAAATATTTATCTAAACCAGGTGGAATAAGATCAACAGGAGGCACGAGGGACATGGCAACCTAAAATACCAAATAGTCTGGTAGTCAGGGCATTATACTGGGAGATCTGATACTCCAGTGTAAACCTTCTCTTGGTCTCCTGCTCTCCTGTGTTAGTCCTCACTCCTGGACAAAACTGAATGCTGCTTTCTTCTCCCCACTCAGTATCATACTTTCAGTCATTCTTTTTTTTTGCTCTGTGTACATGTATCCAAAAGAGACCATTTCATTTTGTATCAAACAGAACAAAGCAATTCAGCATTTTTGCTTCAGTGAGGAAAACCAAGGAAAAAGAGTATTTTTGGTTCTACCCAAAACTTCTATATGCATGTGGACACATACATTTTGCTTGGTTTCGTTTATTGCCAAAGCAATAAAGCCAATTACTCATACACCCCTCGACAGCAGTGGGGTCATCAGCTTCCCCAAGCCACGCTGGAAGTTGCCTCCCTTAGGAAATAAATGAAGTATTAGCCACAGATTTATGTTGCTATAATACAAAGGAGAGATTAGAAGATATGTAAACATACACGTCTGCAATATAAACAAAAGGATCAATTGGACTAGCAAGAAATGACAACTTTGCGTACTAAGAGGGTCACTAAATCAGAAAAAAAAAGCTGTGGTTTTGCAGTGCTGAGACTTGCTCTTCAGAAACCGGGGAGTGACAGTATTGGGAGAAAGTGCTCTTGGTGGGGATGGCAGTTATTGCAGGGAGGCTGAGGCTGGAAAATTGAGGGCTCCACCACAGTTTCCCACAATATGTTATATGTGAAAGAAGTTTTTGCAAGTGCATTTCAGCTGACAGTGCTTATCATTTAAGTGTAGTGAAACTAAACTAGGCTAACTGAAGAGGAAGAGAGTGTCGGCTAAGACTCAGCTTACTACAGACTTAATTGTAATGTTCAAAATTCATGCAGCATTTTGAACCTGTGAAGTGGATAGAGCAAAGGTCTATCTGATAGAGCAAAGGTCTAGATCAAGACTCTTCGCCACCCCCTCCAGCTGTTAGCACAACTCCTTGCCCAGAGCTTTTGTCTTTCAGCTGCAGAGGTGTGGGGGAACGCGGGGGCAGGGGGTGTCCCTCCCCTCTCCCTGCTCTCCGTTGTGGGCAGATGATGCAGGAAGGAGTCAGTGCAAGATAGAAGGAATCTTTCAGCCAGAGATGCTGGTGCTGTTCTACAGGCCAAGCAGCCTGGTTTTGATCCGGGCCAGCTTTAGGGGGGGAGAATTTGGCTCCAGGGTATTGACAGCAGTTTTGAGTATGATGTAGGTGTCTAAGTCCCTCTGTGGCTCTGGCTGAGGTCTCCTTGTGAGCATGGTGGGCAGGTCCTCTACAGAAAGGCCACCTCTGATCCAGACAACCTGCCTGGGGGCTGCCCCATGATCAGCTCCTGCTGGTTTGTGTAAAAAGAAGAACGTTTGCAGAGACAAACACAACCTTCCTCTGTTTGTTTGGGGGGCAAGCTCTTCCCAATGGGCTTCATTCATTTTTTTCCTCAAGAAGCTGACCTTCATTTGATTATCTATCCTATTACCAGATTTCAGCAATAAAAATAAATCCATTACCTTTTTATTGATAGAGCCAGCTGCTGTGAATTAGAAGAGGTCGTTGACTTAAGCAGCATTGTTCAGCTTATTTATTCCAGCTGACAAACGTCCTCTAACAACTAACTGTAACCTCTGTCATCTTTCATCCCTTAAAGCTGGAGAAGAAAAGAGCAGAGGAAGGCAGGCTCGGGAGCAGAGCTGTGATTCAGCCGCATCCTTTTCATGAGCTAAAGTTTGTTTTCCATGTCTCACTTTGGGAGCTGCCTGAGCTGTCTGGATTTGTCATGACATTACTGGGGTGGGGTTTCCAGGCCCAGCGGTCCTGCCCAGGTCCTGCCCGCCCTGGCTCAATGGAGCCAGGATCCGGCCTTGGTTGGGCAGGGATGGGCAGTCTTCAAACAGGACGTGCCTCCGTGTCCTCCCTTCTGGGGTGCCCGAGGGAGGGGTAGCTGATAACCCTACATGGAAACTGTGGGTCCCTGTGCCCCACCTTTGTAGGGCTGAATCAGGAAAAGGGTGAATTACACTTTCCAAGCCCGGAAAAAACAGGTAGTGATAAGATACTTGCCTAGCGGAACAACAGCAGCAAATATGGGCAGACGGGAACCTTTCAAAGCAACTCCTAGTATTTTTAGCTCAGGTTGAGCAAACACTGCTCAACTCTAATTTAAACCCTTCTTCCACTGTGGGGAGACTCAGGCTGTTAAAAATGATGTCTTTTGTGCTAACAGGGATCTATTTGATGTATTAGAAATAAAAAAAGCCTTTTTAAAAAACTAGGCTGATGCAAGACCAAAACCGGACCCAAAGGCTAGTGTGAAACTTGCCTCATTGAATTCTCCGTGCATAGTCACAGGGAAAGAGGATACAGAGATTCATTGTCACTGATTGGCAATTGTGTATTTCAGAGAGTGATAAAACGTATTAAGATTAGAGCTGCTTTGGCTGTTTTTGGGGGGCAAGCAATTGTTCCTTCCATCTCTCCATTTCTGGGTAGCAATTGATGGAGCGGGATCCTGGTTGATGACTGGGTAGAAGAATAGTGGCAATCAACCATTTTAATAAAAGCTACAGAAAATATTGGAGTCCAGGTTATTTCAGACAAAAGTGACTGCTGGCAATGAGTATCTCTTTCAGAAGGTGAGGTTTTCACTGAGTTGAGCACAGCAGCAAGAACCCTGCACAGGACTGTTTGGAAATTACATTTGAATAAATGAAGCCTTGCTTTTCCTATGTCAGGACTGCTAGCTTGGCAGGGCTCCAGGAGAGCCAAGAGCTCTACTCTTGTAAAATGATTAAATATGTATACTTTTCACTTAAACAGCAGGCAGGAAGCTTCTGCAGTCACAGTTTAGGACAGTCTTTTTTTTTTTTTTCTTTCTTTTTAAGGAATCTCATCCGAAGACTATCCATTAACAAGTAAATTAAGGTTTTAAAGCTGACATATCCAAGAGTTAATTTTGAATGAAGTCAGCTCTTAAACATTTCCTTTATCAGGTGAAAATGTTGCCCCTTCTCTCTCTGGCACTGCAAATTTTTCCTCTTTAGCGGATTTGCTCAGCCTCATGGAAAAAATGATCGCTTCTTTGTCTTTGTAACTCTCCATTTCTATGTTAAAATAAATGGACTGGTTCCAGTGTAGTTCAGAGGTTCATCTTTGTGCCTACCAGGGCTCCCCTGTGTGTTGTCTTGTGTGTGTAGCTGGCGGAACAAAAAGGCTCCTGCTTCAAAGGCATAGAGTTTCTCCACTTGAGATGAAAGGAGCATCCTTTTAGTGGCCAGTCTTACAGGGGTGAAGTGGGTGTGGCTAGCTTTTTGAAGGGTGAGGAATGATTTTAGGCATTTCAAGGTCAAGGGATCCAAAGAAGGTTGATTTCCAGGAGGTGATATGCACCCACTGCTGGAGAATTGGAATGTATTGGGATTCTCCCACTGGGAAGTAAAACTATAGGTGCCACCACTCCCGGATTACATTTTTGGTGTTGGCATCTGTGTCCCTTCAGTAGGGGGCAGCGGGACACACGCATGTTACCTTCTTCATCATGGTCTGATTTCCAGGTTTTTCTGCACATCACGTGCTTTTTTTTCCACCTTGCTGTGAAGATAACCATGTGCTGATCTCCAAATGTAGCTGTCACTCCCATCAGCGGGACTGAATGAGCAGGCTGACCCTGAGACATTTTGTCAGTTTCAGGATTTTGAGGCATGGGGGCAAGCAGAGGGCAAACCCAGGCTTTCCACAGAAATCCTAGGATAGCAGCTGTGCCCTGAGCCCACCGCGCTCCCACTCACACCCTGGTGCATGCAAAGCTCACCCGCTCAATGAAATCTCTCTTTGCTCTTCCCCCTGCTCCAGGCGAGCTCGTCAGTGATGTCTGGCCCAGGAGAGAGCACCAGTCCTGAAAGCAGCAACCTTAAATATTCAGGTCAAGACGGGCTGTACACAGGAGTCAGCTTGACCTCCACGGCCGAAGTGACGGCATCCGTGAGACAGGATCCCTGGTGTGCCCTGGCTCTGGCGTGACCCGGTGCGAGGGAAGCTGGATCCCGGCTCTGCGCAGCAGCCCCCAGGCGTCCGTACACGGTTTCTTCTGCAGAGCGGTCGCCACAGCAGCGGGAGTGCTGGCAAAGACCATTCCTCTGAAATTGTTTTTGTGCCTTGGCAGCAGAGGTGTTTTTGAACCTTCAAAAGAGGGTCTGCTGAAGCATCCAGTTCCTCATCTATGCAAGAAAAATATAGAGAAAGCAAATGCCCACCGGGGGATACCTAATGCAGCCTTACACTCTCAAAAAAGAAAAAAAAAAAGAAAAAAAAAGAAAATGGAAAAAAAAAAGAAGAGATAAACCTAGACCTATTGATAGATTCCAGAAATACATCCTCAACTTACCCAGCAGTGCTGCCTTTCTGATTGTATAGTTGTTTTCACTTTCTCATTGTCTACTCTCCCAAGAATCTGGCGTAAGTCATCAGTGTCGGGGGGGAGTAGCAAAGGCCTTAATTACCAGAGATAGCAAGACACTTTTTGACGAGCATCAGAAGTATGTACTGCTTGAGTTGGTACAGATGTCTCACACGGAACATTTGATGTCTTCACCCTGTCGGTCCTCTCTTCCTGCGCCCTTCATCTTCAGTGTGCCTTGCTCTGCTCTTCAGAGCCCAGCTATGCCCCTGGAAGAAATCACAACATTTGGTACAAGTCTCACAAGGTCCAGCTTGTTAAGATTTTGGGGTGGGGGTTTTTTTTGGTTTAAAATATTTACTCACTTTGCAAGACTGCGATATAACTTTTAAAGTACACTGTGACTGAGGTTTATGAAAGTTCGTATTTTCTGGCTGAACTGTATAGAGTCAGTCAAAATTTGCAAACAGGGTAGCAATCAGATATTTTTCTTCCATATATACAATAATTTTTTTAAAGAAGTGCAATTTGCGTTGCAGCAATCAGTGTTAAATCATTTGCATAAGATTTAACAACAGTTTTTATATGAATGAATGAATGTAAACATTTTAACTTAATGGTACGTAAATAATTTAAAAGAAAAACTTAACTAGGCATCCTTAGGCTTTTTAGTGCAACAAAAACCCATCCACTTTCTGTTTTTCCAGTTGTTAAAGCAAGAGTTTCAAAGAACAAGCCTTCTCTCAGGAAAATTGCCCTAGTCATTGCTCGGAAGTGTTGTACAAAAATGCAAATGCATCCCCAGGGTTTTTTTGCCATTGAGTAAGTATGTGCTGGAAAGAAACAAATCGCAATGAAACTTTACTACCTAACTGATACATATGTAAATACACCATAAGATATTTAGGCATCTTGAAAATGTAGGATGCAATCTGTATAGTGTGACTGACACATAGTTAGGTTGGTTTCCATTGGTTTTTAAGTGGGATGTCATTTGGAAAGTTGTTTCATCAGAGCTTTACAAATAAAAGGGTATCATTTTAGGATATTTTTTTTTCCTGTACACTGTGCCTTCTTCTTTGTCTCCAATGCAGTTGTTAAGCTACATTAAAAGCTATGGAAATGTACCTGATGCGGGCGGAGTGTCTGATGGCTGCAAGGAAGGTCTCCAGCTGAAGTGCCTGCTCTGGCTATCTAAGTCTGCATTGCGTGTGGCTTTTCTGCAGCTCCCCTCACTACGCCTTCTGATGATATGTAAAACTAGGGCCTCCACCTACCAACACAAGACCCTCATGCACACGCAGGAGGTTTTTTCTGATGAAAGTCTCGGGAACTGATCCCATGCTTTGTGAGAACTGTCATGGTTTTGCTTGGCCTTCACACCATAGCTAAAGGGTATCACCAGGTCCCCTATGTGTGCAAATATCAGCCTGTCACCCACTGCAGACATAACTGCTTAAGGCCAACTGGGTGGCAGAGCCGTTGCATGCCTTCTGGCATCCTCTGGTGGCCAAAGGTGAAGGGCAGCAAAAACTGAGGGCGCTGCTGCTGCTGAGAAGAGAAGACAGTGAATTTTAGCTACTGAGGGGAGTGGAAAACCTTTCACTGGCTCTGAGGACTGGTCCTTTGCATTGCTCAGCTGATTGGAGCAAGACTAGCCGCCGAGTGTGATTTCCAGCTATGTTGGCAGTACTGTGGGACTGGGAAGCTGGGATGCCCAACCTCCGTACCCAGTGATGCGTGGAGTGGCTGCAATGCGTCCCTTCACCTCTCCAAGCCAGACCTTCATTTGGGGTGAATTGGGATAGTTCTTTGGCCTCCAGTGAAACTATGCTGATTTGCGCCAGCTGAGAATCTGCCTCTTGGTTTTCCAATCCCGAGAGTCGAGGCCACCTCCTTACCCCAGGGGTGTTGTGCGGACTGTGGGATGAACACTGCAGCACAGCCCTCGGAGGGGAACAGCTTCTAGCAAAAAGGGGTCAGGCCAAGCCTTGTCTGGGGTTTGGACTGCTCTGGCCAGCCAGGAGTGGGGACCCATCACCCTTCCTTATGGGACCGTCACACCAGGCTTGGTTGCAGGGCCACCTCACATCCTTGCTCCCTGGGGGTTGATGTGACTGGGTACCCCAGCTCTGCTACCCTTGGGGACATGTGGGCTTGGATCTTGTGATTTACAAAAATAAATCCCTATCTGAGTGCAAAGTGAGCCATGCAGAGAAACTTTAGGTTTAAAAAAGCAAAAGGTGTGGAGAAGAGGGTGAATATCTTTCCTTTTAAAGCATTTGTTGGCTAAAATGCCCTTTTTTGTGGTTTTCCAGTGTTGACACTTAAATGGATAAAAAAGCTGTTGCTAACTGGTGTTGAAGAGTGTTCAGCCTTAGCTGGGGTTGGCATCCTTTTTTTTTTCCTTTTTTCTTGCCGGGGTGAAGTTTGGTGTGCCACTTCTGAAAAGCCTAGCACAAAACTCACTGCCGGGTATGTCAGAGCTGTATTGCTTGGAGTTATCATAAAACAGGAGGTTTAGAGTAGCGTGTCCCAGTTTTGGGCTGCAGAAAAAGTCAGCTGGTTGCTGACTCTCTTGCATGGAAGGCCACGCTGCTTTGAAACCCTGCGGCACAGTTTAAGAGGGCTCCCAGGAGGCCCTGCTCCCTTCTCAGCACCACCTTAAGCCAGGGTCTGGCTTGGGGTGGTTCCTGCAGATAACAAGTCTTGCAGGGGGCATAAAAAGATGCCCTACGTGAAAAGACTCCTCTTGGATCTGAGGCTGAAAATACTTTTTTAGGCAATATCAGGGAAAAAAAAAGAAAAAGAAAAAATAGAAAAAGCAACATTTCATAGAGAAGGTGTTTCCTGTTATTTCTTATCAGCAAAACCATCAAGAATGAAATATTTTACCTCCTTGGACCAGAAGCAGGGCTAAATCAGGTTTTCGTCCCTCTGCAAGAGGGGGGTGCAATACCGTGTTGCCTTACTGTATAGATGCTGAAGAGCTCAAAGCAAGGTTCTGTGTTATGATTTTACATGGAAAAAGACTGTAAGAACAGTACCTCCCTACTCACCAAAACTGCTCTCCAAGTGTATTGATTGCTGGAGCTGCTACTGCTCAACAAAATAAAGGTTTCTTTTTTTTTTAAATTTTTTTTTTTAAATTTTGCCTTTTAGTCCTGCTGAGCTGGCATGGCTCTGAGCTGGATTTTGCTCTGGCTCATATATCGTCAATAGCACTGATACTGATGGATGGCCTGGCCAGATGCTTTCCTCACTTATCCCTGTTTCTCTTCAGTGACAGCCCCTGGGATGGGCTGAGAAAGAACAAAGAAAGAGTTTGACCATGGATCTCGGTTACTAGTGAGGCTGAAGGAGCCAGACTGACCCCAGAGAGTCTCTCTAGTACCAGAATGAAGCTTCAGAGTTGACATTTGGGGGAAAAAAAGCATATTTTTTTGTCATGTTAGCACCTTTTCTCTGGAAACTGCCAAAATTAAATAGCCAGTGTCTCAAGGCATCTGCTTCAGGCTCCCCCACCAAGCAATACTAGAAGGCTCACATTTGCTTGGGTCGCCCTTCAAGAGTAGACTGCTCCTGTCCATGTGTGTTACCCCGGGCTCCAGTCTTCCCTAGGCCCCGGGGTTGGTTTAGTAGTGTTCCCATCACCCTCACCCATAATCATATTTTTTTCTGTTCAAAGTGCTTAAAATAAGTTGAGATCCCTACTGTGGTCCAGAGTGGTATTTTTCAGCATGGCATTGAAGGCATATACTGGTGTGGTACGAGTGCTGTGGAGGTACGTGAGGGTGCAACAGCTGCTGGGCTTGGGTTGGTGACCTGGGTAAAATGGAGAGAACCAGCCTTGGACAGGTTGCCCAAAGGGAGTCAGAGGCACCTGGCTGTTTCCAGAACTGCAGGTGGGCTTCGTTACATGTGCGTGATCAGAGGGCAAGGACCTGGGTATGAAGGGAGGAGCCAAAGTAGCTGATTTGGTTTGGTTTTCTTGCTGCAAAGCTAGACAGAGCCACATGCCAGCCCTGTAACATTTGCCATGTAGAACTTTGATAATTTACTGTCTGTTCCTGTGTAAAAATAATATCACTTCTGCTGCTTTCCAAGAGAAGAAGGGATTTAGAAGTGACACCCTGTCCTTGCTACCATGAGCCTTAGCTGAGCACAGGCTGCAGAAACCCCAAATGGACTTGAACTCTTCCTGTGTGCTCACAGCTCCAGATCTTCCTTATCCAGCTGTCCTGAACTTCATTCCCCACAGATCCTCCAGTTCCTAAATCTGTATATACTGGACATTCCAAGGTTGTGTCAAACACACTGAATTCAGTATTAAAATATAGGGCAAGGGTTATTGCAGTGGGCCAGTGAGAAGGAAACGGAGAGCCTGAGGAACAGTTTCAAGTGCCTTCTGCTCCACATGTTTCAAAAGCCTTGAAGTCTTCGTTACAGGTTTGTAACGTGTTTTGGAATCACTTATTAATCGTTCCTTAAAGATATCTGATGAAAGTTGTTATAATATGTAGGAGAGGGGAAGAGGATTTAGGTGCCCAGGTGGACACATGGTCAAATGAGTTGTCAGAGCAATGTAGTAACCAAAAGTGCTAATGTACTCCTTGAACAAATAATCAGGAAAATACTGAGTTGGAGTAAGGAGGTAATTTTACTTTGGGATGCTGCATCCAGACCTGGCATCCACATTTGAAAAGGATGTTGAAAAATTGGCGAGGTTAGGGAAAAGAACCACAGAAATTATTTAAGGACTGGGGAAAACGTCTGGCCTTGCCAAATTTAAAGACCACAGTCTGCTTAGAGTATCCAAAGGAAGACTAAAAGGTGAGTAGTATAGTAAGTCCCTTCACAGGGAGAAAATGGTAGGTGCTAACAGGCTTTTGACCTTGCAGAGAAAGACATAACAAGATCTAGTGGCCAGAAGGTGAAGACAGATTAATTCAAAAGATAAATTAGCTTCAGATGAAACAATGAACATAATTAGCAATGGGAGCGACAACAAGGGATGAAGACGAGTGCTCAATCTCTTGCCTTTGCAACAAAGTTGGCTGGAAGATCAGCTTTAGCCAACCAAAAGTGACTGGGTTCAGGACTGAGATGGTTACATCTGCTGCGTCATGATTTATAGTCCGGATTAGTTTCCATTTGGTCTGAAACTGTATTACTTTTTGGAATGAGACCCAATGCTGAGATCTTGAATTTTTGTCGTTATTAAAAACCCCATGGCATCCTTCCTGAAAGCCGTGGTAAACACTGTGGTGTTTTGACCCAGTTTCAGCATAAGTAATTATTTTTTGCCTACCTAAAATGTCCTACTTCCTCTCCAAAACTGTCCTGCATCTTTATTGCTTCCTATTAAATACATCCTGAGTTCCCCAGAAGAAAAGGCTGTGTTTCAAAGTTGAACAAACAAGACTTGAACATCTGCCACCTCTTATGGCATGGCACACAGGCAGGGGCTGCTAAGCAGCTTGCTGCTCTTGGAGAATCAGGAAGGAAGCCTTCTCTGAAGACCGAGGTCTGCAGGTGTTCAGTCTGTGACCTTTTGATGCTGTGAAGCCCACAGCCTGAAGAATGAACAGAGACGTATGCATTGTCTTGCAAATGTGGTGATTTTAAGACAGAGAGTGCAATGGTAGCTTTCTGTAGTGCACCGAACCCCAACTGTGAGCCAAATCCTACTTGTTTTTCTCATGGGAATAAATAACATTTTAAAAAAATAATGCTGCTTTTTGTGCCTTGCTTAGAGAGGACCCAGTCTTGTGGCACGAGAGGGAGAGGGAGAGGATGTGCCTCGTGACCCCTTTGCAGTACAGAGGAGCCCCAAACCAGCCGGGCAGATCCCGGTGAGCCTTCACACTCTGAAGAGGTTTTGCATAAACTTGGCAGACACACCTCCCCTGCCTTCTGCCCCAGAGGCAGGAGTGGCCTTGCTGACAGGAGAGGCTGTGCGCATTTGGCCAGAGGCCTGGGGAGGGGAGAGGGAAGGAGGCCTGGTGGAGGGGAGATCTGCTGTGCCTCAACTGCAGCGACAGGGCCGTAGCGGCATCATGAGGAGGTGCCCGTGGGCAGCCTCTGCTTGCTGTCACTCGAGGTGCCTGAGGATCAAGAAGCTGAAACTGGCTTTCACTGAGGCTGCAAGGACCTCTGGCAGTCTGGGGACCCCCATCTTCTATGTGCGTGTGTGTGCACATGCCTTCATTTTCTTAAAATTAGATCTTTTACTCTTCTATCCTTCTTCTACCATAACCCACACTCGCCTGTAGTTGTTCCGTTTTGCCTGAATCCAAGTTTATTAAAAGAAGAAGTGCTGGGATGACGGGCCATCTCCAGATCAGTGACAGAGGTGAGGACCAGTGCCTACTGCAAGGTCTGGGCAGACCCACCTGCCCTGGCACTGCGCACCCAGGGCAGGGGCACCTCTTGGGGTTTCCACAGCTTGGACAAGAAATGAGCCACACCCTCTGTTCTTCACAGAATCAATGAAGTATGTTGCAAGGTTCATTTAATTTAATTTTATTTTAAACTATTAGGAACATTTCAGCCTGGAACAGGGTCCCAAAGACAACAATGCTCCCTTCCTTAGAACAAGATGATATCCTGTACCTTCTAGTAACTTTGACTTGCCTTGTTAATTTTTTTCAGATCAAGGTGAGAGCCTGGAGACTGGAAAATAACATTACTATTTTACCCAATGGGAAAAAAAAATTGCTTAAAACTTTGACGAACAAAATGTTTATGCTTCATTGCAACCACCACATGATTCCTTCAAGATTTTTAAAAGAACTGTGGCTACACTCAGAATAGGCATGGAGAAATTATATTCTGTACAATTTAGTGTCTCTCAGAAAATTAAAAAAGGCAACTTATCCCAAAGAATTGTTAGGATTAACTGTGCACTAGGCAGAAGGAGGCCAGTGGTGTCTTTAAAGTTAGAGCTCCCACTTTATTACCCAGTCTTACACTTGCTCAGAGTAGTGATAAAATTCCTGGGACTAAATGAAAGCTTTGTATAAGCAGGAAATTCAGGAAAAACAGCTTGTCTTTCTAAGTCTCCATGATCAGTTTTCAGCAAAAAGCAAGAAACTTCAAGTACAGATCCCAGCAGACTTGGGCTTTGTAAACAAGACACCGATATCTTACCATTTCTCTGTGGCTGAATTCATCAGGGAAGACATGGATAGGCACTGACAGCCGTGTGCCGTACGCCTTCTCCCGTGTAAACCAGTCCTGATCCCACTGCCTTTAATGGTGCGAGCAGTTTTCCCTTGTGCAGGTATCTAGGGGTGTGACCTGGACCGCTTGCTTCAGGATTGTGCAACAGGGTCAAATCTGTCACGCTGCAAAACCCTTTCTTATCTAAAGCAAAGGATTAGCACTTCTGAAATAAGCCACATATCAAAAGCTCAGGGAAAAGCTGAAAGAAACTCATATTTCACACCTGTTATGTACTGAGGCACTATGATACTGATGTACAGTCTGCTTTCCCTGTTCCAGGCAACCTAAAACGTCAGGATGCTTCACTCGTGATTCAATGTACCCCATTGATGGGGAAACCTATTGTTAACTGAGTTTCAGCCATACACGGTTCTGAGAAATCTTTTCCTTGCCTCTCTGTCCCCACAGATTACACTGAGATCTTCCGTATCTCTCCCAGGCCTGCTCTTGTTCCCCTTGAAGTCAGGAGTGAAACTCCTCACAGCTCAGTGGCAGAGGTGAACTCTGATTTATAAGGACCTTCTAAAGAGATGAGCCCAGCCCTAAATTATGGCCAGCTAGAGCAGGCAAGCACATGGGAAGCAGCAAGCTCTCTGGTTCGATGTAAAAGCTGCGTTAGCTACAAAGGCAGAGTACATATTTGACACCTTTGTAATTAATAAGACTACTCAAGGCAGCCACCTAGATCAAGCCCCAGCCATTGGGAGGAGCCTCGTAAAAGGCAGAGGAATTCAGGACAGGCTTCAGCTAGCTTTCCCAGACAGTTTGAGCAGAGCAGTCTGTGGTTCAGGGGCTTGCCAGGTGCCAGAGCTATCAGGCAATCTTGGCCACCAAAAGCCCAGGCTACCACCTGTACCTGGGGGAGGGCAAGTCAACCCCTTGCCATTGGGGCATCGAGCGTCACGCTCCCACCTCCACCACCTAAGTGGTGGTGCAGGAGAGCAGTGGCCACCTGGGATGCTGCTGAGAGAGCTTGCACTTTGGGCCCAGAAATTCTGTCTTGAGCAAAAATGGCCTGTTCAGAGGAGAAAGAATACGCCTTGTGTTAAAAAAAAATGAATTTGTGCTACCTAGTCAGCATGGGTGGGAAGGAAGCAAGGTAGTAACAGTCAGATAGAGCTCTGCTAATAAAAGGCATTGCAACAGAAGGCAGTGGGAATATACTTTTTTTAGGGAGAAGACTTAAAATTAAGGACAGCTGCAGCACAAGAGAAAAGCAGGATAAACCAGAAGCTGTAGTGTGATCAGAAGATCAAGCCTTTTCAGCAAAGGTTTTTGAAGAGATTCCATTTGTTGTTCCCATTTCATGAGTTGAAAGTATCTGTTTTTCAAAAAAGTTTCATTTTCATCACAACCAGGCTCCTCTGATAGGAATACAAACATTTTGCAGAAACTCTTTGGTTGAGAAAATGCTCTAGAATTTTTGGTTGTGTCTTGCATTGTACATTTTCCAATGGCAAACTTCTTAGTGGAGCTAAGGGAAATTTATAATTTGCCAAACTTCTTGTTTCAGTAATTTTGCAGTAATTTTGGCATGGTCTGCACTTGCCCCGCTTGCATCGGAGAATACTTGTAGGCACCCACAGACACCGTGGCTATATGCCGTCCTGAAGACAGCTGCCCCCAAGAGACAGTGTCCCAGAAGGGCAGAACCTGGCCATAAAGTCTGTATGAGTTTAGAGATGTGTAGAGGAAAAACAGCCCAGATTAAATGGATCTGTTTGGTAAAATCACTCTAAGCAGAGAGGGGGCTTCACTATGGAAGCAGACAACATAAAAGCATTGGGGAGAGACAGCAGTTACCATCTGAGGTCTCTTAATCAGCTAATCTCATTAGCCATGCTGTCTTCAGCCTCATCAGCAGGTGAATGGGGGAAAGAGGAAGCCGCTGACACTATTTCTGGGGTGTCACCCTCAGCTGCAGGACGGCACCTGATACGTGAACGCCAAGGCTGTGTCTCAGCCAGCAGGCTTGGACAGAGTGTGTGCGGAGAGGGCTTCCCCGGCCCTGCGGAGAAGCAGAGTTCATTTCCCAACCACAGATATGATTAGATTCACTCCTCTGTTTTCTGTGTACTATTGTGCTTCTATGAATTAAATATGTAGCCAGGGAACAGGACAGCACCATTCTATTAATAAATACAGAGCAGGTAATTGAAAGAATATAAATGTGAGAGCTTCATTGTTTCAAAAGTTGAGCAGTGGACCTGAGGCATGCAGTGTGTTTTTAATTAGCATTATTATTTAAAGTGAGCAATAGTGGAAAGGCTCCTTGACTTCTCTGATAGCATATTCATTAGCTAATCAACAGAGCTATTATTTTCTTTGAAGTATGCCCTACTCTACTGTACTAAAGTGCACATGCTGATTTTCTGGTAAGGGTAATTAAAGGGCATGTCATAAACACCACTGACGTCATGGAATATTGTTCTTTAACCGTCTTTCCAGTGAACTCTTCCACATGGAAAAACAGATATTTTGCAGCTGACCCTCACCTGTGTCAAGCATTCTCCATCTACCAGCATCACTACAGTTTTGTGAACGCACAGCGGCAGAGGATGTAATCTTGCATTTATGGCTTCCCGTGACCATAAACCATATGCATTTGAAAGTCTTTGCAAAAGCCTTGCTGCTGCACAGAAGCTTTTTCACAGAATGGTCTCATGCATGAGTTTCAAAGGAGAGCCTACACCTATGTAATCTACAGTACCCAGAGGTAAAGCCCTGCTGGGGGTGGTGACCTCTTCAGAAAAGGTGATCTCTTCAGAAAATAACAGCTGGGCAACATAGATGGTATATACTTTTCAAGTTTTAAATAGAGATCTGCTGTACGTATAAAGAGGAGGCCAGGCAGGTTGGAAGAACTGTAGCTGAACTATGCATTTCAAGCATACTGTCTCTATATAGCTCCACATTTGGGCTGCAAAATTTGGAGGATCTTCAGCACTCAAGTCTGAAAATCAGGGGTGCTTTGCATCCAGCAGAGCTGCAGACTTGTAAATGCCGTAATGGCATGTGGGTGCATGAGTGAGCAAGGGAACATCAGCCCAGGTGGTTCCTTCTTCTTGCTTGCTTTCCCTCCTTCCTTCCTCCCTCCTCTCCTTGCCTCTTTTTCTCCCTCTCTCCCTCTGTTTCATCCTGTGCAACTTGTTTTGTTTCTTCTCAGCTAAAGGGCGGTCTCCCATATATTTCTGGACAATTGAAGGACTTGAAAAATCTTTAAATCCACAGCACTGAATAAAACCACTTCCTGATTTATTTTTTTTTTCCACCCTGTTTATCATGTTCCTCAATATAAGGAAGTGGTAGCCTCTCTAATGAAGTTCAGGTAGAGGTATCATTTGAGACAACAGCAATAAGTAGGTCATAAAAATAGAATGGATAATCATCTTTCACTCACACAAACGAAAGAAGAAAAAAGATATATACCAATAGGAAATAAAATGCAAAACAATTCATTTCAGAATATGGCAAAATATTTTTAACTATATATTTTAAAGGTATATATTCCTGTTTATCTCAAATATGCCTGTTTCCAATGCAGATGACTGGCTTCATTTGTAATTTAAAGCAGTGGCCAAATTTCTGTTCTGATTATGAATCAGACCCACTTAAATCAGTATTTACTCTCTGTTCAAATGAAAATTATCAAACACAATGGGATAAACCCAGTTGTACAGCCAGGATACTCACATGCTTTCCCATTACTATCCAAGCTGGAAAATGGTCTGTCCTCCCTCTACCGCTGAGATATACAGTGCGGCTTATTATCCCCATTTTATGGATCAACAGGGATGAGAAAGCCTCTGTAGTTTTCCCGAAATCTCACAGGAGTCATTCATAGAGAAGACATTTACTGAGTATCTTCTAGGTCCCAGGCCATGTCCTAGCTGGTGGACTCTGGCAGTATTCCACCAGTGCCAGGACATAGGCAATGGTGTGTGAGAGCTCATATTGGTGACTTCTTGGCATGGTTTTGGTCAGGACCTCCTAGCACTTTCCCAGCTGCTGCCCATGGTTAGGGAATAGCAGCTGGGCCAGGGATGGCTCCCAGTTTGGATTGCTGCCCCTCTGCTTTGGAGCGTAAGAGAGCTTAGCTGGAGGAATATAAGCTGTGCTTTGCAGTACTCCTTTGACTGTTCCCTGGCCCATTTTATTTCCCAGCATAGGTACAGCCACTTGGTGTGTATTTGTGGTGTGTGTCGGTCTGCTTGCACAGAAGTGCCATATTTCAAGACTGGATGGTGAAGAACAAAAAGGAAACATGACATGAAATGTGGATGAGTCTTGTGTGACCCTGAGCCAAGTTTTGCCTTAAGACTGGGGATATTTTTTCATGAAGGCACGTGATTCTCTGCCTATGCAGTGTCAGCACAAAGCAGAGATAGGCCCCAACACGTGACTCTTTAGTGACTAGTTTGAATAGAAATGTGTGATTCTGAACAGATTTATTGTGCAAGCAAAAATGTATTTGCTAAAGATTACAGCAGTGTGTTTGCTCTGAATGCTGAGCCTGGGAAATAAAGACTGCCCTGTGTGACTTTTCATAACACAGTGAAATAAGGTCTGTGGTGTCAAATACCTGTTTTAACTTTGTTATCCCCGTCCCATGGTCTGCAGTGCAGGGATTAGGCAATGGAAGCAGAGCAGAGCCAGGGATGCAGAGACCTCTCCGTGGCTCAGACTCCAGACCCTGCATCCTATGTGGATGTGAACAATAGACATACTTACCACTCATAGGGCCTCAAGGTCTGTGCCAGGTGTGGACAAACAACCTACATGCCCATGACTCCCTGATGTTGCCAAAATGCTTTTCTGCACCATATGTAACGAGGGGGACACTGAGGAGCTCCTTGGCTCACCGGAGTCCCTGGAGTCCTTCTCCAGGCTGTCCTCAAGCTTCTTTCTGCCACCTCCCTCTCAGGGAAGCAGGGACAAAGGAACCTCTGCTGATGAGAACCAGGACTCAACCTTGGACCTCTAATAAGTCATTAACACTTCAGATATTATTATTCAGATAATATTATTACTTTTTACATCAGAGGTATCATACGTTGTATAATTGCATAGCTGGCAGGCTTTTGCAGGAGTTAGGATTAGGATTCTGCTACAGTGACCATTATCCCTGAAATACAGCAGCTGAGAAGCTGAGTCCCCTCCCCTTCAGAGCTATTTTGCAAGGTGGGTTCATGAGCATTTCCACTGAGGATAACTCACAGGCCACATAGTCTAGTGGGCAACCAACTGTCCTGATCTGAGAGCACAGGCGTTCTGGGAGTGTGAACTGTGTGGGTAGGTGGACAGAGGTGTCTCAGGCTTTTTGATGAAGGAAAGTGAATGCAGAGTGTCATTTGGGGAGTTTTCACGAGTCAAAATCCACCCTCTTTCTTTTGTCTGTTTTTCATTTTTAAAGCACTCAAGTGACTGATCTGCAACACGTAGACCTCAGTTTGGTTAGGAGCTGCGGTTAAGATGTGCTTGTAGACAAAAATTAAAAACCATGATCTTGTAGGCATGCTCAGGGTCAGCTGATAAAAATAATTCTTTTGCCTGTGTGTTGAATCTAGTTACAGGTCCCATCGCTCAATTTCCCTGGCAGAAACACTCCCGAGACTTTCTTTTGCTGATACTCCGCCGCACTGTTTGGAAAAAGAAACTCAGCCAACTGCTAAGTTATCTTGGAGTTGTCCTTGTACAAGGGAAAATGGAGCTTGATTTGGTCTGGCAGTCTGCTAACATTTGCTGCCATGGCATTTTTTGCCAGTCTTCATGACGCCAGTGAATGAAGGAATGGCGCAGCACATGGATTTAAGGGGGTTTGTTTAGTATAAAGGTGTCTGTAGGAGGAGTAGTTTCCTGAAAGGAACCACCAGAGCGGCTGACCTTGCACTGATTCTGCTGACAGTTCCTGCCTGAAATAAGGTTGCCCTGGTCTGGTGCAACATCACTCACCTCCAGCAAGGGAGATTCAAACTATTAGGAGACACATAAGTGCTGTATAAGGAGTAATACATCCACAGGGATCCCTCTGTACCGAACATGGGATCTGAAGGAACTCAGCTCCAGACTGAAGGTTGCAGTGGGTTTATAAAACAAGTCTCTCAGCTCTTCACATCTTCACACATCAGATTGCAAATTTAGTTCTAGATCCCAGGTCAAGTAAAAGGCAAACAAAGGGATAATATCCTGAAATAGGAATCAAAATAATCTCCAAAGTACTTGTTCTGCAAAGCTAGCAGGAGCAGCATCTCCATAGCTGTTACTTAAAAACATGAAAATCAAAAAGCGTTGTTGAAATCTGATTTAAGGGGCTGGACAGATTCAGGTGCAAGGCAGAAGATTGAATGTTTTGCCTCTTTGCCCTCCTCATGCTTTATGTGTTGGAAACCTACCTATGTCTCTGCCTGTTAATGAACATCTGCTTTTGATTGTCACAAACCCATATATTTCAGTAAAATAAACATATCTGATCTCCACTTGGGAAACAGCCTATTGTTTCTGCTGTGCCAGGTTCAAGCATTGCTTTTAAATCAGAGATGGACATTTTTTTTCTCATTTGCCTACTAGTTACCTTTAAGCGCTAAATGACCCCAGCAGGAATTATGCTTCTGTGTTTGGACTAGCTGCAGGACATGGGCTGAAATGTTGCCTTTCCTTTGGTGCCTGATGTGTCCTATGTTGAAGGACTATCTTCAGGGTATACCGGCTGTTGGTGCTAGAGAATAAATACATCTTTCCTATCTCTAGCTAATCCTGTGTTAATCCAGCTGGACACTGGACTAAATGCCGATGACAACACCAGGGCTAAAAAGCATGGCCTTACCAAGTCCTGTTCATCTCACCTGGTAACACTAAGCTACTGTCTTTACTGGAGCCATGGGAGTTGTTACCATTGTGGCTGTCTATCTGTCTGTGAGACTTCATGCCTGACAAGGGCTCCAGAAGCCTGTGCAATAGCCAAAGAAGAAAAACAAGTATGTGCACAGTCACCATGAAAGCTCTACAGGGCAGGAGCTCCCGATTTCCCAGACCAGATAGACCTTCACATGTCATGACATGGTGTTTACTGCTTGATGACCTATTGATCTTGTCATGCAGCATGAAAATCACTGTTTCTACACATGGGAAAAATCAACATCTGTTGATTTCATGTTGACTATTGTACTATATGATCATGACCATTTCTAGCATGATTATGGTCTTGCCTTATAACACTGCTGAGAGCAGCTGAGATTCCTCACCTTCACCTTTTCAGTCTTGGTTTCAGCCAGTCTCCATAACTATTTCTGAAATACTGGGGGTGGAAGTGACTTTCTGCTCAAGATAGTAAAAGGTTCAAGATTTAATCCTCCCCCCGTCCCTTTTTTTTTTTTGTAGTATGTCCTACCTAGATGGCAAAAAAGCATTTATCAGCCTAATTGTAGGGAAAACATCCATGCGAATGTACTGGTTCAGACCAAGGACCCTTCTAGCCCAATAGTCTATCTCTAAAACTGGTTACAAAAAACTGGCTACACGCTTGGGGAGCGTGAGAACAGGGCAAGTATGTATAATGTTTTCCTTTGATTCCCTTGCACACTCTGACCATTTTCAGCTCAGAACTTTTTGGACTTTCCTAGCCACCACAGTTTATTTACGTAGTAGTTCACAATGGATCGCGTGTCCTGTTCCCCCTTAAGCCCATGTAAACCATGTGCATCCTCAGGGTCCTTTGACAAGAAACTGCACAGATCTAGCACCTGCTGCAAGAAGAACCACCCCCTTTGGCTTGTCATGTATCCAGTTCCTATTAGCTTCATTTGATGGTCCCTAGGTCATCTTTTGAAGATCCTGTGGACAGCTGATCCCTGTCAAGCCACTTCTGATAAATGACTGTCTCCAATATCTCAAAACCTGGATCCCCTGACAGCATGCTGTCCACATCATGTTGACACTGCTTATTGGTATTTGAGAGGAGTATGGTTGCCTTTAGGGAGTGTTATGTCATCCTCCAGGGGGGTACACACAAAGGTCATGTTCAGTTTGGGAGAGTTAGTCAATAGAAAATGAAGAGAAGTGCTTTTGTCCAGAAGGAAGCCTGTGCTGCAGAACTGGCCTGTTTGTGCACAGCAGGTCTCTCAGGGACATGCAAAAACATCAGGCCAAGAGCGCAGGCACAACAAGACTGTCCTACACACTGAACCTGGCCAAAGGCATTGGACTCGCTGCTGAGGAGAGCAGTTAGCCAAGGGCATGCCATAGCTGGTGTGGGAGAAGTTCAAACTCTGTCTGGACAAAGTGCCAGCAAAAAAAAGAGGATATCTCCAGGATCCCCAGCTATCTCCTGATAGCTCTGGTTAGGCAGAAGTGTGTGTTGGCAGATGCTCTCCACCCTCTCTGTTGTGTTGCATGCTTATAGGTCTCCTCCTTGGCTTACTGCTCACCAGTCTGTCCTTGCAGGCAATTTCTACTTTGCTAAAATTAATGCCATGGCTGCCTCTGGACAAACATCTCTGATTTCCCAGGTATTAGCGAGTTCTTCATGCATATCCCAAATCTAAGCCAAATTAAGGCCAAATCTGTGTTCAGCTGAGCTTTTGTCCACCCCTGCCCCCTGGTTTCCACTCAAAGACAGTCCAGGCTCTTTGCTAAAGGGTAGAGATTCCTCAGGCTCTGACCAGCTGCCTGACCTGTAGGACTGGGGCAAATACAAATATAGTAAGCTCATAGACATGGTGTACCCGTTTGACTGCAGGTATCGGTATGGAACAACCAGGGACTTGCTGGAGAGGTAGCCACTGGCTAAACCTTCCTCCCCAAGGGGAATGCCACTAGCACATGGCTGATGCTGAGAAAGGCTGGAAGGGCCGCAGGGATTTGGTGCATACACAGCAGACCAGCGTTGAGCTTGGGGTCATGATGACATATGGCCTGGGGTATGGTCAAAACATCTTGGACACAAGAAAGTGAGTGTTAAGAAAACAAAAAATGAACAGACAATACTTTTATACAGGCTTCATTTGAGATCTATGAAAATATGCATCATTCCTTTTCTTTTCCCCTTCCCAAGCATCCACCATTCTGTATCACTTATGATTCATGCTGCTGCAAAAATACAGGGACTGTGGAGTGGGCAGTGGGGGGACACTGCTGTTACTTGCTATCACAGCAACTGAGAATAATTCATGGAATGATTCAATGAACTAATATTACCTCATGGTTCTTATTTGAGCAGCATAAAGTAAAGGTTAGAACAGCAGCACTCACCTTCCCCTACCCCCAAAGGCAAATGAACCATTAACGCTGCAGTAAAGCAGCAGAGCAAAGGTGTGTTTGCCGCACAAGGTTGGTCTCATAAAACTGAACTTTGCCCAAGACTGAACAAAATTGTAAGAAAGACACAGTTGACAATTAAAGACATGCTTTTTATAAGGACAAGTTATTTATGACCTTCATCTGATGTTTCATAAAGTTTTAATTTTGTTACACAACATCCATTCCTTTCATGCTGTGGCAGGAGAGATGTCAGGGCATTAGGACAGATACAATAACCACATTTTTTATGCTTACTTTTTACTGAGCTACCTTCTCCCCTTTAAAGTGTTTTATGGTCAAGTTGCTCTATTTGCATAATTACTGCCACATCACCAGTCAATCAATTTTATGTGTTGTTCTCTCAAACTAATCTAAAATATGATACGTATATAAAAACATCACCCATGATCATACAGCCTTCACATTTATTATTGCTTCAGGTCAAAGAGATATGATAAAACTCCCCTCTGTTATTTCCCCCTCCTTGCCAGCTTCTTTCATTCACAATTCCAAATACTTTATATCACACAGCAGTATTGTTTATCAGCAATTTTATTTTTCTCTGACTGAGAGACAAAAGAAAATAAGTAGTAGAGCAAGTCATAACAAAGCAAGTAACTACCACAGGCAACTATGAGAACTGCTCATTTTTACAAGTGCATCGAATCACGAGCAACTGTACAGATTGATAGGCTTGTCCCACAGACATCTGCAGGAAAGACAAAAATACTCCTGCTTTCTGGGTAAATTCCAGACTTGGAAATATGTGGTTTCAATGGAACCTGAATTCCAATGACAGGAGAAACTTCATGGCCTTATTTCACATCTTGGTGAAATATTAAAAAAACCCTAAATTCAAGTTAGATGAGATGACAGACACAAGTGTCATCAGAAGCTAAGATGAACGAATTCTTTTCTAGATTTTACATATCAGTAAAGAAGTGTGACACAAGTCATCACTGTTACAAGTTACGCTGGCTGGATCTTGCCACCAGTCCATGTGACAGGGAGAAAAATCAGACATATTACAATCATTGATAATAAGAAGTACTTCTTGATTTCTTGATGGCAGGAGTTCACTCCCAGTTATGAATTATTATAGAATTAACAATCTGATGATGTTCTTTAAAATTTTTTTGCCACTCCTTGCTAATCTTCCGTCCAAGGCACACAACAATGGACTTGACTTTTCATCCCTTCTTAATGCAGACTTACTGAGTGTAAAAGTCACATGTGAACATTTGAAGGAGAAATGAAAAACTAGCTTGTTTCCTTCATTAAGTAAAATGTAATGTATACTTATGTATACATAATGTAACTTATGAAAGTTCTCACCTCCAAAAGATCCCAAATGGAGCCAAACAAGATGTAATATCTCATTTCAGCTGACTGACTGATTTATCTTGTTCTCCTCGGTGTCCAAAGTGTCAGTGCTGTATTTTTTTGTGTTTAGATTCAAACTTTATGGATCAGATCATAGCAGTTTGAAGTGAATGGCAAAATTCCCACTGATTGTCACCAAACAGGAGTTTACATCTGCTTTAATAAAAGGTTTCTTGGTTCTTGCTGCCCTTGTCTGGGTGGTGCAGTCCTCTGTTTCCTTGGGCTCTTCTTTAGCTCATTGTTGATCCAAGCTCTGTTATTTGCATGCTGCTAGGAAATAATCCAGTGTGCTTTAAATAGGAAAATTCAAGAAGAAGCCAGAAGGTGAGCTGATTGCTATTTGTAGTTTGAAAGCAGGTTCTTCACTGCCAATGAAATTGTTATAAGCAAATAATGATTTCTTTCAAACAGCTTTCATGGCAACTGTTGACAGTTTCCTTCAGAAAAGCAAAGCCTCACTGTTTTACAAATAATGTGTTCAGTCTTATCCTGACACAGACAATATTATCAACAAGCTTCTGTCTTCAGCTCAATAAAAAAGGCTTAATAAAAGAGTCTTTGTAAAAAAATATAGGGACAAAAGCAGCATACAAGGTAAGACAAGGTAGATCATTTGACCAACTCGTATTTGGCTGGAGGCTTGGGGTAGGTGAGGAGTGTTGCTATAGCATGAGCTTGGTTTTCCTCTTGTGAGAGATGAAGGTATGGTGGGAACGCCGATTCTCATACATCTACTAGGACACACTACTCTGAAGCCTGAGGTGACAGGAGCATGTCTATTAATGAAAGCCAGATAAAGCTCCATCAAGTTGCTTCTTTCTTTTCACTTGGAGAAAATCTGGATTATTAATTTTTCATTTGTGCTGTTTGTGCTGTGTTCTAGGTGGATATAACCTGCATATTCATGTGAATATGAAGCTGAAAAGGGAAGCAATGGGACAATGTGCCCTGTGGTGGCATCAGCACCTCGCTGACCCTTCAGGTGACCCATCTGCTAGCCCACACAGGCAGGGCAGCAGCTCAGTTCCCTTGCCAGGCTGAGACGGGGCTGAAATCACAATCCTATGATTGAAAGATGGAGAGATGCCAGGCTGTGAGGTTCTACCAGTGTAGTATTGACTAAGCATTGGCACACGTTGCCCAGAGGGGTTGTGGAGTCTCCTACCTTGGAGATATCAAAAGCTGTCTGGGCATGGTCCTGGGCAACCAGCTCTTGGTGGCCCTGCTTGAGCAGGGGTGGTTGGACCAGGTGACCTCCAGAGGTCCCTGCCAACCTCAGCTACTCTGTGATTCTGCAAGTACTTAATCCAAGAGACCACTACCTTCCCAGCTGAGCCATATGTGTTTTTCCTCTTCTCCAAGCAGTGTTTCCTACCACCTACCAATTTTGCAAACGTCACTGGTAGTTTTACAGCCCTTCCTGGAGCATGACAGTGTGTTCACTTGGTTGTCCCTGAAAGGCTGGGGTATCATATGCATATCTATGCACATATGACAAAGTTCAAACATAACAAATGTGTAATGCAAAGACTAATCTGTCTTGCAGCTCATTTCGAAGCATAACAGAAGTGACTTTGCTCTGTTGAGCCAGGTTCTCTTAGGCTCCAGAGTGCTTTCTTGGACTACTCTTTCCGGAGGGCTAAGCAAGAAATTGCATTAACAGGCTGTAACTCTGTACTTCCCAGGGTTGTGGGCAGGGTCTCCTCAGGAGAGAATCCTTGATTCAGGAATTCACTTCCCTCTTTGTGTGAGAGAGCTCCAGTTTGTTGACTTTCCCAACACATTGCACAGGCTATCTATTTACTCAGGCTTTTTCTGAACGGGTGGGTTTGGTGTGGAGGATCTTTGACATTTCCTCATGCTGTCATTTCTTTGAGAGATACCTGTTTAAATGCTTATTGGTTTCCAGGCTTAACTACTTGTCCCTTATGACTCCTAAAGAAACATGGTAGATGTACAAAGCTGCAAAGGAAAAAAAAAAAAAAAAGATAAATTACTCTCCTCCCCACACATGCCTCTATACCAGTTCTTTAGTAATTAAGGGAGGAAACCAGACTTCCTCCTTCCCAGTGATGCCAGACGTTGCTGGCCTGGTCCTTGGCAGTGCCGGTGCAGGAAGCATCCCTCATCCTCAGACGCTCACATCCTTATGGTCTGAGGAGAAGCTGGCAGATGAGTGCAGCAGGGCCAGCCTTACCAACAGGAACAATCTATCTGTCTCCTGTGGAGCACTCTGGAGATCAAAAAGGATGTGCTGTTATTAGCTGTGCTCCCCACTGGCTGCAGCAGGCCAGCATGGGCCAAGTCAGGACCGATGCTCCTGACTAGGGAGAGGAGGGAGGAAGAATGAAGGGAGCAGGGAGAGGGAGATTTTTGGACTGAGTTGATAGCAGAATAAAATATTTTTCAAGCTGTAAATCTATTAGATAAACTAATCTCAGGCATTATGAGATTCCAGCTGAAATGCTGGAATATGCCAAGCCTCTCATTTTTACTTCCAAATGTTGAGTTAATTTGGATCCAAACTGAGCCAGATTGCGCCTTAGTGTAAGCAGGTGCAACTCCACTGGCTTGAACAGAGTTACACCCATTTACAACAGGGCTGGATTTGTCCTGAAGTGATTTAAATAGGGCAGAACAGAGCACAGATGTTTCCAGTGTTTCATCTTTGAACCATGAGCCACATGAGTAACAAAACCCCCTGTATTCTCAGTCTGTCTCGCACCGAGCTGTGGCCCGGTGGAAGGCTCTGTTAAGTGCAAGACCTTATTAGCTTTCCTTTTTTTGCTCATTTGCTGCCACTTTTACCCACTTTCTTTCCTTCCTCATCCTTGCTTTTAAGATTTACCTTCAGTTAATCTGGAATATTTTGGGGGAAAGACCTGCCACCAGAGTGAATGAGAGTCTTGTGGATGAATTCACCTGACCCAGATGTTATCTCATTTCCTTCTGACTTCATTGTAATTGGATACTGGAATAATACTTAGATTGTAATTTCACTGCAGTTTTTGTGGGCTTTACGTTCTTCCTATTCTCTGTATTATTTAAAATATAAGATGAGCTGTAATACTGGGAATCAATACGCTTCCCAACAAAACCAGTGACTGTTGCTGCTTCCCTGTTCATTTAATAGTAAGGCTGAACGCAGAAGCAAGGTTATGTACAGAAGATAATAAATGATACATTGGCCTGGCAATGCTACTTGTTTTTAAGACAGATAATAGGTTTATAACCATAGATAGAGTGAAAAACAGTGTGGATCCTGCTAGTGTCCTGGATTATTTTTTTTGTGGGGAAACATCTTTTGGCTAATTAACTTAATTTTGAAGTTTCTCCCTCTGTCTCCTGTTCGAATTTTTTCCTGTCACAACACTGAATGAAGCAGCCACCCCGCTGCATCCAGGGGTCAACTAAAGCCTGGGCTGGACCTGCCATGCTGTTTTCCCCAGCCCAAATGGCCTGGCCCTGTGGCTCTGATCAGAGGCAGGATGGCAGGATGGCAGGCGCTGCCCCAGAGGCACAGGAGGATCTCAGCTCCTGAGCGGTTCCCACAGACCTGGCAGCAGCACCTGGGGGGAGCTCAGGCCCCATCTGGAGATCAATATCACCTGGCTTTTGTTCTCCGACCCGGATATTCACAGCTCACCACCACTGACTCTTCCTCCGTGCCCCCCCCGGTGTGTGCAGGACAGCCGTGTGTTGTGTTATCCGCTTCCTTCCGTCATTGCTCCCCGCCACGGCACAGCCGAGGGAGTCCTGCAGCCCGCAGCCCAGGAAGGAAGGAAGCCACTAACCCACTGCCCTCTGCCTTCGTGGGAAACGCTCTCTGAGCCTTAAATCGCTTCTTTGGTGCCTGTGGAGTTGTGGAAAAAAAGTGCATGCATTAGGTTGCTTATTCGTGCCTGGTAACCATGCCTGTGCTCTTCTGACCGGAGGGCCAGCTACTATTTGCATGAATCACCATTTTTCCCATTTCAACAAGTCCATGAGCAGCCCCAGAGGTGTTCAGCATCTCAGCCAGGGTGTCAGTGGGTCCCTGTCTGCCAGTCATGGGTGCACCCTGGGACAAACACCCGTGCAGTCCAACACCAGGGCAATTACACCAGGCAGGTCTTCGGCCAGTTGCTGGCTTGGTACTTCATCTAACACTGATGATGCTTTAACTAGGCCTGAGCAAAGGCTCTGAGTCTACCCATGGGAAATGGAAAGATGCACTTGTCCTGTGGGGACAGAGGAATGTGCAAGCTGAGACACTTTCTCTGCTCTGCAGTCTCCTGAGGCTCAGCTGTCCCAGGCACCGCAAGCCAGTGAGGCTGGCTGCTCTGCTCCTTCCCACCCCTCCAGACACCACAGCTGTCTAATGGCCTGACTGGGTAAGCTTCAGACATTTTCAGGGCTTTCAAAGGACACTCATGTTAAGGAGTGAATCCTTAACATCTAGGAAAATATGGACCTTCATAAAGATGCATATGAGACTATCTTCTGGGTCTTCCCAGATGAAAAGACACTCTTTTCACACTGTAACTCCAGTAATTTACTCTCCTTTAATTTCAAGCAATATAGGCAGGCTTGCTCCTGTGTCCCTGAACCGACAACAGGCTCTTTAGCAACAATAGCAACTTCAGCTGCAGAAAATACTTTAGGTTCAGGCCTGGAGGATGTTAAGCCTCATCTTGCACTTCCCCTTCAGCCATCCCTTTTGTTACTCAGGTTAATATTCTTGGCTAGAGCAGCCTGGGCTGAAGGAAGAGGAACAAAACATTCAGTCTTTTAAGTGGTCAGCCTTATAGTTGTTTTTTTCTTGCACTGCAAAAATTTTACCTAGTGTGCTTTCAGAATAGGACCTTGCAGGATTCATATCCTGGGCACAAATGAATCGATGTGCTCTTGGACTTCAGTAATACAAATCTGTGCACATGCCATATCAAATCAGCGGTCAAAATGAAGCAAGGTGGAAAAAAAAAAGATAGCTGTACAATTTCTAGATTTCTTCCTATAAGTTCAGTACATTTGAATTAATAAAAACTTACAAGGGGCTGGGCAGATATTCAGAATATGACACCAGATTCCCTGGGCCTAGTTTCCTTTAGAGGCATTCAGATTTTTTGCCAAGATCTACCTGGAGTCCTCAACCTGTGTCCTTGTTTGAAGGAAAACCTAAGTGATGGTAACTCCTTCCCACTTGGGATGCTAAAACGGATTTGACAGGGGATGGTCATGACTCCACTGCAGGAGCCTCACTTTCTTCTGTGACACTCTTTAAAATAATTCACAGCCTTGAATATTAAAGAAGCTTGATGATGCTATGAATTACCTTTAGATGAGACAGCCGGTTCATCTGAAAGCAATTGCTCCAAATAGCTGTCATGTAGAGTGCTGCAGCAGTTACACTGGTCATTTGCTTGGACATTTTCATCTTTCATGTTTTTTTTTCACAGGCAGTGGAGACTCAGACCTGGGCAGGATGCTGGTGCGAAGGAACATATGATATCTGCAACCCTGCTGTACAGCATCCGTGTTCAAGCAATAGCTAGACTTTCTGCTCCATTTATTTTTCAGCCTAATAAAATAAAGTTCAATAATTCCCAACTTTCATTGATTTGGAATAATTTAAATAATTCTAATAAATAATATAATTTATTATCATGCTGTAGTTGCCATTTATATTAATTTTTGCAGGACCCTCAGTGGAATAAGCTATAGGTCTGTCAAATCTTCATTCCTACCTACAGCTCCATGCTTCAGTGGCCCTGCTTTGGGCTGGAGGCTGGGCCAGGCAGCCTCCAGGGCTCCCTTCCAGCCTGGATGGTTCTGTGAGTCTAAGACATGACTCTCTTGCAAGGTACGTAGGCATGAGGCACTATGCAGGCCTTTCCTGACACCTGAGTAGGATTACAGAGTATGTCCTTGTCTCCATTTGCACAGCTATCAATGTTTTTGAAGTCTGTCAAATTAGCCATCCCCTTCAAAATGCAATCCCATCACCTGACTTGGCTTCTGTGGAGAAATACTTCCATTAATATATTGTAAAAGTTTCATGTTTTTACTTCAGTGATTTCTGTCTCTGTAATGTTCAGGCAAAATCCAGCCAGTCCTGAAGTTAACATGCATTTGTTCTTGTTTCCATTTCTTATGTCAGTAATGCTTTACTCCTTGGGAGACATGCATGCTTTGGGGTCTCTGCAGTTCTTATTCAGTAGATAGTGCCTAATCATCAAGAAGGGGCTCCTGGCACAGGCAGGCAGGGTAAGGAGGCACAGGGTGTCTCCAGAATACCCCAAAGTTGGTTTTAATACCCACCCCAACACACATGTGCTGCCTTGTCTTTCATTCAGAGCATGCTTTCTTCATGGCAGAGCAATGTTGTCCATCTCCTGTGAACAGGTGTGAAGCTTGCAGATGGATTTGCTTCCCCTTAAACTCAGCCAAAATGAGCAACTTTCACTTTGCAAGTGCTCTCCAGCTGAGTGGCACAGGCAGAGTGAGGGACACGTCCCAAGCAAGTGCTTGCTGCTGCCTCTGGGATGTGTGAGAACAGAGAGATTTCCTTTGTGAGCGAGGCAAACTCTGCTTTTAAAAATAACAAGGTCTATTATATACTTGCACAGGTATTAGATTTATTGGTAAAGACAGATACATGTAAATCAGTAGTACACAGACACCAATTCTGATACTCCAGTAGGGCTGCTACAAGTGAAAGCAGAATTTAATCTCATATTTTCATAGATCTAATCTGTCCTGTTCATCTTGTTTCTTCAAAATACCCAATTACATCTGACAATACAATTGGAAGACATTTATTACCATCATTAGTGGCTTGGGTTGAAATGGGCTGTGAAATTGTGTGCACATTAACTTGCAGAGAACTGAGCAAGCCAGAAACCCTGGGAATTGATTTTCTAAATGGCTGCTGAGCTCTCGTACTGGATACAGAGCCACCGACACACATGGCGGGTGCAAGCCCTGCAGCAAGGAAAGACACAAGAGAAACAGTCAGTCCTCTTTCCCAAGCCCTCACTTGTGGCTCTGCCCTGGGCTGAACCATCTCCCACCTTCCGCCGGGCATGGGGAGACTGAAGGCATTGGGGAGGGATGAATCTTTCTTACTTAAGACCAGGCTATTAATTCTGCAAGTAATAAGGCAAATATAAAAGACATAGGACTAAACTGCTATTTTAATTTTAAGTACAGGTTTATCAAAGAAAACTATGAGGAATGGGAGAACACAAAAAGATCTCATTTTCTTATGTGTTTCAAGACAGCTAACGAGGCTGAGCCATCTGGGAGATCTTGAAAAGAGCATTATTCCACACCCTCACTCAGCTGTAAGGTACCATATTTATTCTTTATCAATTGCTAAAATTCCCAAGAGTAGTCTTATTGCTGGCCATGCCTCCTTCCTTCATAATTTATCCATAAGCAGCATTTGGTTCTTCCAGCAAAGCTCCAGCTAGTGCTTGCCACGGGGAAGGTTCCCTTTGTAATGCCACAGACAGCAAATTGTGAGAGGACTAAAGGTGTGCCCAGGCACACCCAGGTATAGACAGCTGCAGGGGTAGATAGATGCATTTTTAAAATAATCACCATGACAGGGAAAGCAAGCCACTTAGTGATGAGTAATTGCCAAGAGTTGTTTTCAGTATTGCCTATGGGGAGAAAAACTAGTTACATACCTGGGCATTTTGCTGCAAGAACTGTTTTCTAGAATATTTTCCTGCTTATCTATACTAATCCTGCCTGCAGCATCTCAAGACTCAGTCCATGCCCATGCCATGTCCATTCCTATTTATTCCATCTCTCAGATATCCATCTATTGAAAGAAAAAAGTCCTTTCACTGTCTCACAAAGGTGTTCTGAGGACAAATATATTAAAGATTAGGAGACAGTGTGGATACTGCAGTTACTGGACCATACAAATCCCTGAGGAATAGAACTAGGACATTTTTATACCTTCATGGATTTTTAAAAAAATTGCTTTTCTTTTTCAAAAAAAGCTCAGTGAGCAGGAGGTAGCGTTTTCTAAAGTCTCACATTTCTGTTTCACATTACTGGTAGTTTGGAAGTGTCATTAAATAATGTTGCAGAAAGTTAATTATTTTTAGTCAAGCAATGTAACATGGCAATAACATTTTCAAAAAGAGACCTGTTTGAAAGGTCGATGACTTCGTATAAATTGCTAAGCTAAATATCTTTCAACACAGGTGGAACAATATTTGTATGGTTATGGACAGAGCTGTAGAGTTTAGCTTGCTCAAGACCATTAAAGATGTCATGCTTATAGCTGAACAAAAAATATCATCAATGCAACCTGTAAAACTATCCCCACTCGGACTTGATTTTTTCTGAAACAGCATTGCCGGTTTTGAAAATTGAAGGTCGCTGTGAAACCAAAAAGGTTTTCATGTAAAGAAAAAACTGGCAATTGTCTTAGTAAAGTTTGATTTTCTTTTGATTTCACCGAAACATAATTCCTGAATCATTGAGTTTTACACTCTCCCAAACAGAAACAACATGGTAACAAGCATCTTCTTTAGATTTTGGACTCCTGGAAGTAAATTATTACATGATTATTTACTAAACTAGGAACACAGAGGAAATTTCTAACTTCAGTTTTCTCATGTACCAGTATAATCTCTCAGACAGGATTTACTTTTCTGTGAGATGCATCTATACCTGCTACTTGTTGTGCCACTAATGGAAAACTGAGGGGAAAGACATTAAATGCTCTTTCACAAGGACTTTCCAGCTTCATACGATGTTTGGATGCACCTGTGCTAGGTCATCAAGATGCCAGGTCTTTATGAATGGAGGAGAGTATATGCTGAATTATCTCACCGGTATTCCACGTGCAATTTCAAGGCTAAACAATGCGTGTCTTTTATATATGATTCATCTCCTAGGAATTCATGCCTTCATAGCACCTTTTCTAAAACAGGAAATAAATACGTGTTGCTAAGCTACTTTCGTGCTTTGAAAAAATCCTATCACCATTTCCATTGTCCAGTTTGTGTTCTGAGGGCTGTGCTCCATCACAGAGACTTTTTTTTTCTCCCATAATGAATACCTGCTCTTTTTACCTTTGCCTTACTTTCTGATGAAGGTAGAGTCACACAGATTGCCTGCATGTTTTGCCTCTTACACTTGTGCCAAATGTGTTCTGGCCTCACATTGTGCCACCTGGCTGGGAAGTGCCCGGAAGATGCAGATGAAAATTCTCCAGGCACAGACGGAAATCCTCTGGGCAGTGAGGCACTAAGCCAGCAGTGGTGACCTTATACTCCTTGCTGGAGCACTCCCTCAAGAACATGTCAATGTCTGGGCTGGGACACTTGATGCTCCAGCCAGTGCCAGTGCTTTTGCCTAGCAGCTGAAGTAATCTGTGTCTCAAGGATCCACTCCCCCATCTTTCCATCTTCAACTTGGCTGCACATAAACTATACAGTATGCAGTTTATACAGAATTACGTCCCACCTGTATCTCTTAAGAGTAGCTGTATTTAGGTTAGCTAGGTTAGAAGTCATAAATAGGAACGGCCAATGTGATTGTACAAGCTTCCCCCAGATCCCAGCCAATATTGTAACTCCGACCTGTAATGCACTCTCTCAGCAATTCCAGTACTGGGCGTCTCTTAAGCAAATATGGCTAATCACTTCAACAGGTTGCTGACTTTTATGAATTGAATTGCATAGCAAATAGCTGTGACAGTGTGTACAACATTGCCAGACAAGAAAACAACATCATTATGTAAGGAAGAATGTGCCCCATCTCAAGAGAAGAGCAAAGAAGTTGTACGTTACTTCTTTTAAAAGAAGGGTATTACTTGGTGGGGGAGGTTGTTCTTTTGTTGGCTATTCTTTCTATCTGGGAACCTGGGGCTGAAACAATGGGCCAGACACCCGGAGACCTGGATTCTGGCTCTCCATTTTCCAAGACAGGCACTTGATGCTGAATAATGTGTAACAATGCAGCTGAGCAAAGGCAGGTGAGAGGCAAATCCTGCAAGACACTTGGCTACCTCAGCAGCGGCGGAGAGAAGAAACCCTACCCCAAACAAACCAAATGCATGCCAAGACACTGGCTTTCTCCTGGTACCTACCCGCATTTCCAATGCCTTCCCCCGCGGTCCCTCCCGGCAGCTCCCCTCCCTTCCACCTTTGCCCTGCGGGCCCAGAGATGCCTGGGGAAATGCCCTGAAAGGCTCCTGCCTGCACCGCCTGCCCCACCCTGCCCAGCCCCTCTGTCCGGCCCATCCATGCCCTAGACAAACAGCTAGGCAAATCCCCCCATTAAAGGAAACATCTTATTTCATCAATTCTGCCATTGGCAATCTTCTCCCACTTCCATTTTCCACCTCTTGCCACAATTAATTTCAATGGTTTCGGTCTTGTCACACTTGAAATGCATTTTGGCCACATCTTTCTTGCAATATGTAGACTGGATTTACATTATAGTAAATCAGTTTTGTGAAGGTTTTGACACAATTAGCTGGTCAGGCCAGCTGAGCTGTAGATTCAGCTGTAGTACTGTACATTCAAAGAGCATCCTGAGCAGTTGGAATACTCTGGAAATAATTTCCCTGCAATTTTCAGCAATCTCATACAAATTCCTGGTAAAATGATACATTAGTCACATGTTACACAACATGTCTTTCTCTAATAACTTACAGCTCATTTTAGCTGTACTAAAAATAGTGGTTATAACCCTCATTAATTATAAGGATGTTGGACAGTAAATTGCTACAAAAAGCTTTCATGCCAGCAACTGCAGCTCCCTTGTTTGTATTTAATGTCTGTATTATGAGACAAATAATGTTTCCTCTTCCAAAACCACAGGCCCTGGCCCAGAAGGTCTGGCAAAACTCTTCTGAAAAAAAAGGGGGAAGAAAGTGGGGGCACCCGGGGCTTTGGGGGGGGGGGGGGATGTTTCCGATACCTGGAGTTTATGAAGTTCCTCTCCATCCAGCTGCCCTGAGCACTGGGGCAAAGAGTTACTGCAGAGAAGGACTAGGAGATCTGGGAGATCACCCTGTGATTTTGAAAAGGGGTTACTTCCACAGCAGATTTTCTCTTTTCATAACTTAAAAGATGGAGGGGAGGATAGGAAACTTGTTCCAGGCTCAAAATGAGACTGAGAACCATCTGGGCTCTTTCTACCTCATACACCTGGAAATGGAGAGTCTGCTGCCCAAAGGCTTCTTACACATACTTGTGGCACCCCATCTGTAAGTTTTCCCTGGAGCAGCAGTGATGCAGCCTCACAGCACAGCACCAATGATGGCAGAAAAGAATGCAGCAAGCTCCAGGGCTTGCCACTGCTTTTGCGTCACAGGCTTCAGTGAGGCCACGCAGCCGGACGTCTAGCTAGGGTTGCTTGTGGCGCTTGCAAGCAAGATCTTGATTAACACTGGAGAGACTGTGACTCTGCAGGGAATCCCATTGATTTCAGGAGGCTATTTTCAGCGTGTGGGACTGAAGGTCATTAAAATTGGCAGCACTGCACTGAGGTTAAACCAGCAATGTCCTTTCAGAAGAATTTTGTTTGGAAATCTCTTTGCATCCAATGGGAACACAGGCAAGTGAGAGAGAGATGATATTAGTCCACAGAAAAGTGACTGGTATGAAAAAAGTGGATAGGGAATGACTATCACGTTTTTCAAATGAAAGTTACATTTCCACAGCAGCCTAAACCGACCTAAGACAGGCTTTGGCCATCCTGTCTTCTCCCACTAGGTTGGAAATCAAATCAAGTAAATAGTATCCTGCTGGTCTCACTCCATGAAGCAGCTTAGCATGGAGCTGGATGAGCACCTCCTGAGCTTGTGTGAAGCTGAGGCCAGGGCCAAGCAGAAGGGCAGGATGCCACAGCCCTGGTGCATCCCCCCTTGAAGCTGGTGCAACCTGCCTACCCTTCCACAGCAGGCAGCAAAATCCCCCAGGCAGCCTGCACTGCAAAGCCCTTGTCAAACACACCCAGTGTAAAGTCCAGCATCAAACAAAAGGAGATCCTTTTCTCCTGCAGAAATGCAGAATGAAATGGTGGCACTTCCCCCCCGCAGCATGTAACGGAGGGATGAAGTCTACAGGTCTGGGGAGAGGTTAGAGAAATTCAGGGAGGACACGTCCAGCAGCCAGCTTCTGAAAGCTGAGAAGTTGTGCTGGGAGAGGATGGTTTCATGAAATATCTGCTGTTCCCTGTGCACCACCTCCCAGCCCCTTCGGTGACAGGCCAGGGGACTGCTGGTAGGACAGCTCAGACACTGCTGTGCTCATCAGCACCTTCTCCTTATTCACTCTGGTGGCTCAGTCTAGTAAAGCAAGCAGAGAAATTCACTGTATCAGAAGAATGACTCCCTTTTCTGCAGTTTTGTCCTCCTTAATTCAGCTTCATCCTATGTCTCATGACATAGGAGTTTTTGGGTATGTGTAGGGTTTCACTGCAGTAGTCATACAGTATGAAACCTCCACTAACCTAACACCATTACAGTACAATTTCCTTGCTAAAATACAGTGGTGTAAGCTGGTATAATAAGGCACTCCATCATTTATTGTGATTGAAGACCAGATCCAGAAAGGTCTCTGTCACTGCATTCTTTTTTGTCTCAGATTTGATGGATTTTTTCTGAATATTTTTGAGTTTTGTTTTTGTTTGGTTTTATCACCTAAGTATAGTGGTGATGATTATTACAAAATGCTGAATTTACTTCCTTTGAGAAGGCCAGTAAAATCAAAACTCTTTGCAGGAAACCTGTCTTTTTGTTCTTCAAAACCCAGAGGCTCCAACTATGTTATTGTGACATATTAAAATAGGCTGAGCATCTGCAAAACAGGACCTCAAATATTTGCTTCATTAAAAGTAGTCAGAAGGCACAGCTCTATCTCAAGATGTGGTGCAAAAAATGACAGTAACACTCCAAAGCCCAGATCACATAAACTGGTTAGTTAACGTGAGCTTGCCAACATCTGCTAGGACATTAGAGTAACAGGACCCATTCATGGGACATCCAAAGTAGCCTCATTAGTTTTGAACAGTCCCATCCCTAAACTCTTTTAAATGCCAGGAGTCAGCTAAAAGTTGGGTGTTGTGAAGTATTCTGGCAGCGAACACGAAGCTGAGCTTCTCTTGCTCCTTGCCCGGGTACAGGGAACATTCCCAGACTCACTCCAGTGGCAGCGACTGTGAGTAGAGTAGCATTGAGGAGAATTCCTCAAAAACGCCCGCTCAAGGGCCACTTTGGCTCCTCAGTCTCTTGCTGCTCCTGCGCTCCTGCTATGGCAGTGACTGGGGAGCATTGCAAAACTGTTGCTGCATGTAGGCAAGGATCTGCTGGAAGCTGTCAGGTCCAGAGGTTTGTCCTGGTTTCAGCTGGGATAGAGTTAATTTTCTTCTTAGTAGCTGGTACAGTGTGTTTTGGATTTAGTGTGAGAATAATGTTGATAACACACCGATGTTTTAGGTTTTGCTAAGTAGTGCTTACCCTAAGTTAAGGATTTTTCAGTTTCCCATGCTCCGCTAGCAAGCAGGTGTACAAGAAGCTGGGAGGATGCATGGCCAGGACAGCTGACCCGAACTAGCCAAAGGGATATGCCGCACCATACAACGTCATGCTCAGTATATAAACTGGGGGGAGTTGGCTGGGAGGGGTGGATGGCTGCTCAGGCATCGGTCAGTGGATAGTGAGCAATTGCATTGTGCATCACTTGACTTTCCTTTAAATTTTTTATTTTATTTTATTATATTCCTTTTCATTACAATAATAATAATAATAATTATTGTTACTATTTATTATTGTTAGTATTAGATTTTGTTTTACCTTAGTTATTAAGTAATTCTTATCTCAACCCACAAGTTTTACTTTTTTTTTCAATTCTCCTCTCCATCCCACTTGGAGAGAGGGCAGTGAGCGAGCAGCTGTATGGTGCTTAGTTGCTGGCTGGGGTTAAACCACAACAAGGTTGCCTTGTGGATAGGCAGGGAACAGCAGCCCGGAAGCATGGCTAGCTCGTGTCCTCCTGCATGCCCTGTAGCGTCATGCTCCGTTAGACAGATGCTACCAGCATTAAAAGCAGAGAGTACGTGATTAAGGAACTTTCAGGTTTCTTAAAGAACACCTCCCAGAGGAAACTAAGTGCTTCTGAGGGCTAGCAGACAGGTGTTTGCTTTCTCTTTTCTGCAGCCTAGTACTAGAGTGCTGGCTAGCACACGAGAAGCTATTTTTCTTATTCGTTCTTCTAAGCTTGACTGGATTAGTCTTCTCATCCAACATGCTGAAAGGAAGTCATTTGTGCAGCAGTTCTTGGGTCAGCCTTTTATTCATCCCTAAAGTGTTAAGCGAGACCTTACTGGATCTGTACCCTGACCTGTCTCAGAGCCCCATCTGGGCTGGTAGCAAGTACACAAGGAAGAGGCCTAGACATTGCAAGGGATGTTGCCAGAACTTCTCCAGGATTAGAGAGGTGTTTTCATGCTTTCTATGCTTTCTGGCACTGGACCTGTCACAGGACTAAGTGGCCCCTTTCCTGGTTCAGTCTTGGACACAAGTTGCGTACAATTTCTAAACACAGGAATCAAATGAGCTATAATCTAGGAAAGGAATATAAGGGTTGTATCTTCTACCAAGGAAAGATGTCTCTAGAGCTCCGTGGTGAAAATGCCCCTTCTGGTGTGGCCCTACCCATTTTTTTGTGTAGGAACGAGCCCTTTTTCTCCCCAGCTGAACGGAGCAGGGAGGGTACCGAAGAGGCAAGCCACCAGAAGAATGCAGAGCAGTCCCCAAAGAGCTGTGGCCTGGAAATTAGGCAGAAGATATCTTGTAGCATTGTTTTGTTTGTATGACTGGTGGACTTCCCTTCGCCACAGGGCTTGTGGAGGCTTTTCATTTAGCACAACCAGCAAGGAGCAGCTGTGGTAGTGGCTATACCAGTTAGCAGTCCCTGAAATAAAAAGCTCCATACAACCTATTTATGTTGACTGCTTTAGCTGACAGAAATAATGAATTGTGATTTATTTATACTCTTGTCATAAGATGACCACTGCCTCTTACCAGGCGGCAAGTTATAAAAGAGTCATTCAGTAATTCATTGACATTTAGGATAGCAAAGTCAGTCAGTTCTAAGCTGATGATGCTAAACTGCCATGGAAAGGAAATAAAACTGTATTATGGGCAAGACACTGCCAAGTCATGTTACTATGCTTAAGTGACAGCTCCAAAATGAACATAGAGGGACCTCAAGCTTTTAAACCCAAAATTGTGAGATGAAAAACACGTATTCAGCTGCCTAATCTTGGAGACCCATAACTGAAAGTCTGCAGGCATCCAGCTTCAACAGGTCCCTGTGGGGACAGCAGCACCATATGACTGACCTTAAGTCAGATATCTAAACTCCCTGGGTAGGGGCGAGGTGGTGAATTAGGGTTTGGAGTGTGAGTGCTTTCTGCTCTCAGGCAGCTTCCAGTTCAGCATGGAGGTATTTTTGGACTGTCCTTTGAAAGTACCTAGTCCTCTTCCCTCATGATAGGATCAATCTTAACTTTTAATGCTGCATTCTCGGTTCTGCTGCTACTATCCATTACACATACTTAACTTCTGGGCACCTAGTCCTTTGCTGTATGTATCCTAAGGTTTCTTAACTGTATTGAGTGAACATTATCCCACAAATACATTGTTTTTAAATAACTTTATTTGGCCAGTTTTGTATCTCTCCTTTATTGACCATTTGCAAATGATCTCCTGGCAGGCAAAATGACACATTGTAAGCATATATTGTAGATTATTCACACCACAATTCACACGCTATTCCAATGGGCCCTAGGGGGAAAAAAAATCCGCTAGAGTAGGACGCTGGGAAACTGTCCTTTATTCACTGTTAACTCCAGCGAGGGTGAGGCAGTCCAAGAGGCTGGAGAAAAGTCTTGTGACATGTGCATAACATTCCCTGCTGCTCACTGGAAAAAATCTGCACTTATTAGAAGGAGTAAGGGATTCCTGACTGATGGAAGAACATGACTCTGCTCTCTGCTGAACTCTAAGCATTACAACTGGTCTGCATTTGAGAGTCAAAAATAACTCTGTTTCAGAACTGGTCTGAGAAATACATTTCTTACTGCCACCTTATGCTACAACAGGAACCATAGACTGGCTTTCTCCCTCACTTTGTTCTCTCGATTCCCTGAGAAACTAAGGGACATATAATGTCTCTTCCCATTTACCCCATCTATCAGACTATTATCAGCTAAAGCCATTTAAAACCATTAATGTTTCTGCTTTTACCATAACAAACAGCTTACTTCGTGAGCTCATTCATGAAAACTAAATTAATTTTAGAGGCTAATAATGACAGATAGAGTGCGTGTTATTTTTACTGAAGGAAAGATGTCTAATTCTAGGCTTACTGGTGGTGCTTACGTCCAAGCTGTGCCTGGGCCACAGCCACTGGATGCTGGTCAGGTTGCTCTGATGCCATGCCAGTTTTTCCCCAAGGGAAATTTGTTCCTCTTTTTAGGTACGAGCATCTGCCTAATGTGCTATTTATAACATATTTATTTCACAGAATCTCATTTAGAGCTATAATTGCATTCAGAAATGCAATGAATGAAATTAATGTATTTCTGAAAATACTTTAAATGCTTTGGGAATGATAAAAATATGAATAAAGAGATCCTTGAATACATTAATGAAATTAAGTCAGCATAAACAAGATCACATACAAATTCACTGGTTTCGGTGGCATTATTTCTGACTTTGATATTGATACTGGTATAAGCAAGAACAGAATCAGGTCCTCGGTGTTTTCCAGAGTTTGGAAGGACATCGTGCATAAAACTTAATGCTTTTCAGACTTTGTAGTTGCATACACTCGTCTGAATTCTTCTTTTATAATGGCCAAGCCATTAAAGCGAGACCTTTTCTACCCCTCTAGCATGTAGCAGGATTAATAAATCAAGTGATTTCTTGCGGGCCAAAGTAAGTTGGCCTGAAAAAACTTTGTGTAATATGCAGGGTATGTAGCTGTGATCTTCTTTACCCTAATAATATGCTTCTTTATACTGCATATGTAATAGTTGTTTAAAGAAAACATAAAATCAATATTCTTTTAGAAGACAACTTTTTGGTTGAAAAGATGTAGCAATAGCCACGCATGTAATATAGTTTAACAATCTTAAATATTCCAGACAGGAAAAGTTTTTTGTCAAAGTCTCTGACAGTTTAAACTTTAAAGCTTCAGCAAAACTTTTAAACTTTTAAACTTTGAACCTGTTTGAACTTCATTTGATTTATGAATTATTAAATGTACCACTGAAATTCACCGTCTTTATTTTCATCTAGTAAAGATTTTTTGTTTAAAAGCTACAGATGAAGAGTGGGAACTAAGGAAATGCAGCCTGAGGAGATTATAGCCCTGTTTTATCAGAACAGCATTCCTCTCAGCTGTATAAAACAAAACCCCAGTAAAATATTTAGAAGTGGGAGAGATAAAGGACTAAAACTGGTATATACAAAGGGTGGGGAAAATGAATGCTAAACTGGAAAGCTGGATTAGGCAAGATTTTGAAAATTAGATACCTCTAAATTAATTATTTAACTCTTCCTTCACATTGTGCTCCATTTTTCTATGGCAGGATTAAGAGAAGGGCAGCACCGGGTTAACAGTGTCTTTAACATGAAGTCGAGGGCAGTGGGAAGGAGGAAGGCATTACTTTAGCAAGTTGCTCTGGAGGAAACAAATCTCTGGAAAGGGAAATGCCCTGAATGGCTCCCAGAGTCCCACGCCAGAGTGCTGGCTGTAATTTATGTCCTGGTTGATGGGGGACCTACTTAAATCATGGCACTGAAACCATATAGGTATAAAATGGAGAAGGTAAGTGGTCGGTGCCTCTGCTGTACCAGCATTCACATGCTGCTAATCACAGCTCTCGTCCCAGCATGGTCTGGGCACTGCACAAGGATCTTTCTAAGACCCTTTTGAAAGTCTGCCCTGGAAGAGGCACCCAGGGACCGTGGTAGCAGTCTGTGCACAGGCAGCAGGTATTTATAGCCTGTGTCTCAATGAGTCTGTACAGATTCAGTTTATCTGGGAGTGTTAGATACTGTCTGCATATTGATGATCCCTTGCTGGCAGGATAGAAGGAGAAATAAATAGAAGACAAACTTGCCCGTTTAATATTTAATGAATGGCAGAAGTCTGCTTTGCTGACCTGCTTTGGGGTATCCTTAGCAGGACTAGCTGAGTTCCCCAGGGAGGACACCCATCTCCCTGCCAGGAACAGAGCAGAGCTGGATAACGGCACAGGGAGAGGGCAGGACAGCAGCATGGGCTCTCCTGCTCTTCCCTGCTGGGGTACGGTATCGCTGTGAAGGCAGCATTCAGCAGCCACCAGGAAACACGAGTTGCTTCAGCCCTCCTGTATGTCTTCCAGCAACTGTTGTCACAGGGCAATCATGTTAATAAGGCCAAAGATAAAAGGGATAAAGCACATGGGGAAACTGAATGAAACTGGAGCTGCATGAATGCTGAAATACCAAAACTTGGCAAACACGTAATGTCAACAACGTAACTTACAACTGAGCTTCTGAACTTGCAGCGAAAGGAATAGAAGCCAAAGGTTAAAATGAGGAAAAATTGGGAAGAGGGAGGCAGAAACAAGGTACTCCTCAACCTGCGCATGCAGCCATTGCAATAATCCACGCAGCATCCAGCATCAGGTTACGCACTGAAAACAAGGTCTTAAACGGGAGAGAAACTAGATATGTGAGTCGTTTTCTCTAATAAGGAGCTTTTTGTCTGTCTGTTTCCTTATACCTCGTTAAAGATGATGTCGTCTTACATGAGAAAAGGTATAGTGTTTTTACCTGCTTCCAGGTGGAGCAGAAAATCAAGGCTATTCACCGGTGAGGTGAACAACACCAGGACACCGCACCTGAGTAGACGCCCTACAGTGTGCCTAAGGATGGGAGAATCAGGAGCCTTGGGAACTGATTTAATTCAGAGCACTTCAATTTATCTGATGTTGAGTGGGTTTTACTGAGGGGCTGCCTTCAAAATAGGGCTACTTGACATTTTTTTTACTCTGGAGTGTATTTGCTTAGAAATCTGAAAAACTGGAAGGCTTATGGATAAGGGGAACTGTAGAGAGGTGCAAAGCCCAGCTATGGGACACTAAACCACAGACAGAGGTCTGGACACCAGTAACCACATTAGTTCTCTAAGAGCATTCATGAGTATAATGGTTACAATCATGAACTGGGCATTTGGCACACATTTGCTTACATTTCCTGAGCAGAAAAATAATAGCGCCGTTCTTTTGCAGTGCCATATGAGTTTTGCTCTTTTGTCTGGAGCCAGGCTCTAGAGGCTTTTCCTTAGCAAATGTGTGCAGGGGCACTGGCGCAGGTAAATTAGAGAAAGTTATGGACAGCTACTGGGTAAAGCATCCACTACACAGCTGAAACTCAGCACCTGGTGACTCTGTGGTGTTTCAGAACTGAGCGACTTTATGCGGTTACTAGCCTTCAGCAATGCTGTTTTAAACACATAACACATGGTTGAATTCTGAGGACAGTTTCTTGATTTCAGAGAAAATTAAATCATTCAGCCTTATCCTGAAAACTAGGTGAATTGGGCAATATTTGTTTCCCTCAATAGCTATGTTCACAGCCACTTGTGCGTGGCCACGCGAGAGGACTGACTAGGTACACCATGACGAGAGTCTCTGCAGCCATTTGTTCCATCACATCTCACTTGTGCTGTCTCTAGGGATGCACTGAGACAATAGTAACTCAAGACAGAGAGAGGCTTTAAAATCTGTATTTTCTATAGAAGCTGAGAGAGGTAAAAAAATTAAATAATGCCTGGCTCCAAAGCCTAGGAGACTGGCAACCATCTCAGCCCTCAGTGTGGAAAAGCAGCTATCTCCCACCCACACAGTCAGTGTTCTTACAATGCATCCTGTGAGGGGCTTTCTGGATGAAGTCATCACAGGTTTGTGTATAAACACATCCCCTCCAATCCCCAAGTGCTCTGGGATCAATTTCTCTACCAGCAGTGGCATTCAAAAGGTAGGCCTGTGAACAGCAAAGGAGGCTTCCAAACGGAGCTGCTTGGAGCAGTGGTGCTACCTTAGCTGTGTAAGTTCGGCAGAACTACTACATGCAGTTTTACCCGTTTTAAAAATAAACTCATTGTCACTTTGGCTTCCCTGCAGCCTTTCTGTTTTGTGCACAGTCTGAAATTTCCATTGGTGCCCTGACCCAGCCAGGGGCTTTGAATCAGCTCCGTAGGAAATAGGTCAGTCCAGAGCAACCTGGTCTGTTGCTAAAAGCAAGCCTGTACTTCAGGAAACAACCAGACTGAAAACAAAAAGAAAGAAAGAGGAAAAAAAAAAGCATTGCTCTAGGCTTTTCTATGAAATCTGTGGCAAAACTCAAGGAAACTGTGTACATCGCAGGCATTTGAAAAGAAATATTCAACAGTGGAATTTGTGACTCATGGAAATGTATTTTAATAGTTCTTCCCCAGCACAAAGACGGAGGAAAACATGCAGTCAGGGCAGGTAGAGAGTGGCTGCCCCTGGACTCGGCCACTTCACCTTCTAACACACTTGAGCAGCAGCAGAAACATGGGTAGGAGGGATTAGACAACACTGCAACAGCTTGGAACTAGCAAGGCCGAGGGACTCTGACGACGTGAAGATTTGACTCATAAAGGCCTTTTTTTAAGCTCGGGGACCTTTCACCTTCTGTTTCCTTTGCCTTTTATAACCGTGTATGGGTCTGCTAGGGACCCCTTCCAGTGCTCCTCGCCCCCGGGAAGCTGGCACCCCGCTGGGCTCTGCTTCCAGTGGAGGTGGTCTAATGTGCCCATAGGCTGCTCATTAGATGAGGATGGGGAAGCAAAGGGGCCCGCGGCACTCAGGGCTCCCAGTCCCCGGGGTGCGCCAGCCATGTCCCTCACCCAGATACGCGTGAATTTGGCCTTCAAAGGGGTGCGGGGGGACACGCCGGGAGGGGCTGCGGGGGCCGGGCGGGGGCGGGCGGTCTCTCCTCCCGCAAATTTTGGCC
>NW_010972864.1:1184161-1184389 GCF_000737465.1 Haliaeetus leucocephalus
GTGCGCCTCCCCCAAGTGTGTGTTTTGGATGAGGCAGCGCATCAGCTGCCTGGTATCAGCGCGGCGGCTCCGGCGGGGCGGGATGGAGGCTGAGCAGAGCCAGGCTCGGGAGGGTCAAGTACAGGTTGCTGCGCAGGAAAGAGCCGGGGGAGGGGAGCCTGGGTCACTCCTCTCTCCGCTGTCTCTCCCTTTCTCTTTTTCCCTCCCCCCCCCCTTTTTTTTCCCCCC
>NW_010972864.1:1184399-1202474 GCF_000737465.1 Haliaeetus leucocephalus
CCCCCCGCCCCCTCCCAGAGAAGGGGATGTTGGGACTATTCCATCAGTGTGGTATGTCTGTGTAAACATCATTAGCTCCTATGAGCTGACACGCTGGAGATTTTCATTTCTTCTTACAAATCGCTCCCTTCCACAATAAAAATACCATGCATATTAGGCTGGATGTGTTCGGAGGGAAGATGGAGATGTTTATTCTCGCTGCCTTTGATCTCTCACAAAGCAAAAAATGGTCTTGGCAGAAGAATACCACCGGAGACAGGAGAGGGTCAGGGTCTCCCCGAGGGTGGCTGGGCACGCCTGTGGGCTGTGGTGTGAGGGCAGGTCCGGTGGCCTCGCCACTGGCACGATGCGATGAGCCAGAGGAGCGAGGCGGCAGCGCTGCCCCGGGGTACCATCCTGCACTCCTGCCAGGCCAGCTGAGAGGCCCTCGCCTTCAGCAGCGCTCTCCAGAGGAGCTCAGATGGGCTGAGGGAGGTAAGGCTGTTTGTGAAAAATCTTGTCTCCAAGGTACATGTGGGAAAAATCGCGCTTTTCTTTTTTTCTTCTTTTTTCCCCCCGCTAAATTCTCTGGTCTCTGGGGTGTCTGGCTGCCAGTGGGGTTACTCCATGCAGGGAGCTGTGCACGCGCTTGGCTTGGCCGGGCTCCGCAGAGCAGAGCAAAGCAGAGCCCAGCAGAGCTGAGCCAAGCGTGCTATCTCCCTTGATCCACTCCTTATCTCTGGGAGCAGTCGTGGCAAGCAGGGAGCTCCGGCAGAGAAACTTCCCTCATCCACTTCCCCCTTCTGTCTGTTTGCCCTGGCAGCAGCACAGTGCTTTAGTAACCAACAGATGTCCACACTCTTCTTCTTCCAAAGCCCTCTTCATTTTGCTTGCCTCAGTGCCTTGGTAGGTATTACCTGCTTCTCTCTCCTTAGTCATTTTTGGGGGGGTAGGAGGAGGAAACTTGGTGGGATATCCTCCGTGTAGCAACAATAAAACCAGTGAGCTCCCTGCAACTGATTTTAGCATTACAGGTTTGGAGGTATTCCATTTTTTACACAAAACATAAAAGTGGGATAATGTTAAGGACAAAGGAGTCCAAGAGAGGCAGGGCTTTCAAAACAAGACTCTCAGCTACACTGGGTTCTTGTGCTTTCTTCAGCTCATGCTTTGCCCAGCTCACCAGGAGAAGGCAGCAACCTCCACAGGGCATGTGGGAGTCTTCACGAACCTTTGTGGCAAGACTTCAGCCGATTTTGATAGGCCCTACATCCCAAAGGCAGTTTTGGTCCAGGAACCCACCCAGATCCCAGGCTTCCCAGGCTCTCTCTTTTTGCTTTCAGTAATGTTTGCTTTTTTCTCTTTCTAATGGTGTCTGTGTACCGGGTCATACAAACAGCAGAAGCCCATGTAAGTAAGGCTGGTGCAGACCTTTTTGTTCCCGGCCGTCCCCCCTTGCATGAGCAGGCAGTCCTGCCGTAGGGTCACTGTGGTGAGAGGTGCCAGTTCAGTTGCTAACACAAAGCTGGCAAACACCAAACGTCAGCCTCTTCCCCTCCTCAAGGCTGATCCCCTTCCAAGAGCACGCATGGCGTGTGCTGCAGTGCAAACCCATTAGTCAGACTGCATTGGGTAATCTTTCCTTTTTGTCCTTTGGCGTCTTCTTTTTGTACCTCAAAGCTCCGTTCCATAAATCTCCAGGATGAGGGTGTGGGCAGAAACCCCCTCACTCCCCAGCCAGTTCCCCCAGTTCATCAGCTCAGTAGCCTGGTAGGGTTGTGTCAGAGCATTCGACTTCTTCCTCCCACTCACTCTTACGGTGATTAATCACCGAGGGCTCAATCAGAGAGCTTTGTTCATCTAGGATGCTGTCTTTTCCCAGGCAAACTGAAGTCATTTGTATCAAGAGCAAGTCTGGAGGGGTTTTTAACAGGTCTCCACACATATATGGTTGTGTGAGGTGGAAAATCCATAGCTGTGAGATAGCAGGCTACTACTGCAAAGCAGTTTTTCTTTCAACTCTACCTATGTATCTGGAGTTATTTCATGTCCTTCAAGCCCTCTGTTTTAGAGAGATACCTGGGTAACAAAGGAGAGCATTTTGCTTAATAGGTGTCAAAAGTCAGAGGTCAAATGGAGTTATAATTTTTCCTGTGTCTGAGAATCTAGCCCTCATTCTTTGAATATATTTATATGCCATGTGATTGCAGTGGAGGGACCGATAGGCCTGGAGCCCAAATCATGACCAAATAGTGAAGGAGTTAGGAATCCACATTTCTCAGCTCAAAATGAAAAACTGGAGCCTTTCAATCCACATAGAAAAAAAAAAAAAAGATAAAAAAATTTCATCGATTAGGCAGAAAAAACAAAGTCATGAATCCAAAGGTCTTTGTTGAATTCATGTTATTCCTTTTATCCAAATAAGTAAAAATGGAGACCTCAAAATGTAGTTCTCTAACTGCAGAGAAGGAAATGCTCATTTCCAAGTTTGGAGGATCTGTCCTCATGCAGCCAAACTTGTGATTCCTTTGGTGTAAGATTTTCCTAAAGGATAAATGTAGTAATTCCAGCATCACTAATACATTAATTATGCAGATAATGCTGATATTACTAGATTGTATGATTTTAAACCATCTGGTTTATAAGACCAGATGGTTTCCTTCCCTGCTAGGGCATGCAGAGTGACTTTACTAACCTGGCTATTGCACATCACACTGTTGGTGTCAGATAATTCAGCCCACTGAGTGATCCCACAGGCTGAACACTCCTGCAGCAATGATGTCAGTTTTTCAGTGCCAGGCATCCATGAATGACATTCTATAGAAACAATGTGCCCTCATGTTTATCACCAGAGCTGCCTGAGTACCTAAAAATTATCTTGAGTAAATAAAAAGGGGGGTTACCTCTGCTCACCCTTTTTTGTGGCTTCTGCATTTATTCAATGTTAATAGCTTAACAAAAAGTTAATTAGTAGAAGTCTATACTGAATCAGTAAATTTTTTAAGATAGTATTGATAGAAAGATAATTTTTAATTCGCATATGCTGACAATCACATAAAAATAAGGCAATACTACTTAGTTTTTCCTAACCTGGGCTCAGTGAAATGAGCTGTAGATCTCTAGCCAGAACTAATGAGATCTAATCTCAGACCTGCAGCAGAATCACAAATAAGCAACCATCTGTTAACATTTTTACACAGCAAAGTTTCTTGAAATCATACAAAAAATAATTTTGAATAAAGGCTGTTAAAAATCTCATAATTTATTTGCTGACAGCTCACAAACAGAATAAGCCAGGCCCGCCAGATAAATTATTTGCAATGAATTCTTTGCTCAGATCTTTGCTCCTCCTCCTCCACTTCAAGCAGTATTTTTAAAGTGAACAGTCACAGATTACTTGGATTTTCACTCCAGAGATTTGGAAGAAAAAGAGTTCACAAAAACAAGTGCTTTTTTCCCCCTTCATTTTGTACATTACTGTGAATTCCAATATAACATGAACATGACTGCTCTAAATTGTGACTTAAACAGGGCTCATCATGCAGAGCATCTATTGCTTCTGTCCCTAAATTAGGAACTGCTGGCTGTTTCTCCTGAAAGGGTCACCAGTGTGAACTCTTTAGGCAGTGGAAATTCTTGTGGGCAGACTTATTGTGCTGGCCACAAAGCAAATTGTGAAGAACTAAGAAGGCTTTTCCCAAGGCTAGCTACCAGCACATAGCTTAAGGAACACAAAAATTATGGAACATTCGAAAACTAAAATGGAACATTTTACATGTTTTTTGTGTTTTTTTTTTTAATTATATGAATATATCTCAAATACGAAATATGATACATTTTTCTGTGGATATATGAAAAACTACAGACTCCCATTTAGAGAGTTGCCTTCCAGTGACACATTCCTTCACACCAATGTCAACTGCAGAGGGACTGTAGTATCATTTTCTCTTTGTATTCTTTGAAAACCTTTGGTAATTGCAAAATCACCAGCTATCTTGAGGTTTGCTGAATGTATATTTTATTTCAATGTTTCCTGATTCTAGATATATAAACTGTTTTGTTTCAGGATGTTTCTTACTGGCACTAAGTTATTCAGTATAATTACTCTTTTTGAACTGCTCTTCACATTGTTGTGTTTCCTACTGACCCAACAAAAAGCCCAATTTTACACATGTAAGCAGTCCCACTGGCTTCAGTAAGCTTTGATAAGATGAACTGCTGAGCATCACCCCCATTGCCAGCTGTGATCCCACATCCCTCTTCTTCCTTTGTGTTGCTTCAAGCCAGGGCAACCTTACAAGCATGTGTGCTGTAGCTTGGAAAGCCAAATCATATGCTGTTTATCAGCTTGGCTGGCATGGAAAGATCAGTAAGAGCATTCATTTATGGACAGAAAACCTCTGCCTTTCCCATGGCCCTGGATGCTCTAATAACATGCTCCCTGAGGATGCCCAAGCCTTTGTGTCCCCTCGCATCTGCACCGCCTGGCATCCAGATGTGGGGTGCCTCCAGGCAGGGGTCCCCAGCACTGTGTATCCAGTGGCTGCGGAGCTGGCAGAGGGAGCCCAGGGCAGCACCAAGCTCTCCTTGACCAGTGCTGCAGCAGCACCACAGACCTATAGGTGCCATGTGAGGTACGGATGCCACTAAGAACAAAAGGACTGAAGGCCTGACTCAGCAACTGCTGAGGTGCAGCCAAAAGTGATTAGGAAATGTGTGCTTTGAAGACTCCGAGATGCAATTCCTTTCTAATAAGGAAGGGGACAAAGCAATTCAAACTGTGTATAGAATTTAAGGCCAGAAGAAACCATGTAGCAAAGCATTGCTTTATAATATATAACATTATCAGCTGCAATCAGCACCTGTGGCAATGGCCTTTTATATTGCTGAAATAGCATCATTGCACTGTGTTTATTCAGCAGGTATCAAATGCAAACCTTAGGAATATGGTGCAGCATATCTCATTTCTAAGTTAAAAACACACAAGTAATAGGGGAGAAAAATTGCACTTTTCCATACCTGCCTACCAGTATCTCAGAGCAGCACCTGAGATAAAGTATGTTCTGCTTTAAGCAGTGCAGCATCCGTAATACCAGTGCGCGCTTTACAGATCTGGATGAGAGACTTTCTTCATGTTTACCTGCAGATGCAGAGCCAGTCTGAGCACTCAGCTGTAAGTGGGAAAGCTCTCTGTTGCAAGCAGATCCCTTGAAATGACAGCCATGTAGTCCACGCTCAGGAGCTCTCTGCAGAGAGCATACCCCACTAATGGGGGTGGGGTGTTCTCCTCGATGACAGACCTGCTTACTTGCTCCTACTTTCAAAAGTTGCTGAGAAGCATGCTCAGGCATTAACTTCAATTTGACTTTTTGGTGAATTGCTGAATTCACCACTTTGGTGCAACTGCTAAATACAGTTTTCTTCCTACCATTTACACTTCATCTTGCCCCTAAATGACTCTCTGCTCTAGTGTCAGACTCATCAGGCTCAGAATGGAAGTATAAGGTGGTGTTGTCATCGCTGGCACTGGCAAAATTCCTGTGCACTTTGGAGGTAGCAAACAGGTTACTTTTATTTTCATTAGCATCAGCTGGCAGGGCAATCATTATTTGGGATTGGTGACAGCATTGTCTGAAGTCAGTCCTTTGGGCCCAGGTCTGGCTCTTTGTCTTTGAAAGGTCTGGCAAGACCTAATCAGTGATGCAACAGTTGTTAGACACCCCAGATTTCCCCATTATACAGTGATAATCAGTACTTTTCAGGGCAGGCAGCTCTCAAGCACCTAGAAAAACAGCTGCTGGCTGATTCCCTCGCGCCCAGGCGATGCTCATGCCTGCGGCAGCCCCAGGCAGCACTGCACCCGGCGCCGCTCCAATCTGAAAGACAGCCCTGCTTGGGGAGGTGTGACTTTTGATTTAGCTGTCCTGCCAGAGATGGTAAGTTACTCACTGCACTGCTCCTATCCAGATTTGTCTCCAAGGTGTTATGTGGGCTGCAGGCTGCAAATGCTAGCACATGGAGCACTGCTCGGTGGTCACCCTTCCTCTCCCAAGCTCATAATTTTTTCCCTGTAAAATTATTTTGCTCACATCTAAAGCTCATTTAACATTTTAACTGGCTAAAGTGTTTTCACTCCTTTATGGAAAGCAGGTAAATGTCATATGCCAGCTGCACTCAGAGGTGCTGTCTTCTCCTATTGAACTTCCCTGAGACGGCAGGTGGTCTGGGCAGCAGAACAAGCCTACAGCCCCAGGAGCCAGGAAAATGCCCCAGAATTGGCTCTGAGGACATTTCCTACTGAACTGAAAGCTCCTCTCTCTGCTTCACAGCATAGCTCTTAAGTTGCAAACTCCCTGGCCCATGAAGCAAGCTGGCAAAAAGTGATGTCTGATGGAAGCGTGGCACACCACTGCTTCCCTGTGTGATGTGCCAGAACTGACAGGTGGGAATTCAGACTTAAACTCAGTTTCCTATTTTCAGTGACTTCTAGTGCTTTTAATGACTGTTTGTTTGATTTGAACTCATCATTCCCTGGGTTTTCATTTAGAGAAACATGAGAATTAGTCTTTTGGGGGGACAGGATAGGTGTTGTTACAAACTGCACTAGGGGACGGTGCATCACAGCCACTTTCTCTCCCTCCTGCATCAGCCTCTCTCTGTGCTCTCAAAGATGGCAACTTAATGCTTGTTAAAATATTATTTCCTGGATGGTTCCAAATGTTGCTTCCTGGGTGAAGAAATACTAAAATAAATAGAAAATGCTTCTTTGAAAAAACAAACAATACTTTCAGGCAAACAAACACTAAAATCTGCCACATTTGATAACAGAGACAATGGAAAAGGAAATGAAACAAAAGCATATGCTTAATTTTAAGCAAAAAAGTAGCCCTGTGGAAGGGCTGTAAGCTGTAAAATGACAGTGTCTCACACTGCAGCAGTGAAGGCCAGTTCTAAGTGGGTTCTTCACGAAGGATATGAAATGCCTCTATAGTTAGGATGTTTTTTCATTCACAGCGGAGCCCAGGCAATAGTCCTCCATCATTAAGTTTTTCTAAATTCTCCCAAACAATTTTATTGTGAGTACAATACAACCTTGAGAGCAGTCCTGGAAGATATCCGAATGTCCAGTTCTCAAAACAAGATTTCAACATGCGTCACGTCCCTCCTTGGATTATTTTGGCCAAGGGTGACAGGATCAACCAGAATTCCAAGTTACAGTTCATTAGTCCATGACAGCTAGATTATCTCTGTCTGCAAGTGGGGCAGTTCTGACCATATGCACTAGGATCATTTAAACATTTCCTAGGGTACTTATCTTGATGCAAATTTTTGTGTCTCTGAGCAAGAATAGAAGCAATTAGACCTGAATTGTAGGTGTAATCAGCTAGCTAAGCAGCTGACAATTTATACATGATAAATTCTGCCTCAGATGTGAAATTTCAGAAGTGCAAGAAGATCTTTTCAAGTCAGGATCCTCAGAAATGCACCTTTAGATACAGCTGGACTATTTCGTACAATTTGGCTTGGTTTTGTGCTAGGCTGGGGAATAAAAAAAAAAGTGCTTTAAAGTCATCCTGAGTTAGTGAAACAAATTATCAAGAGCATGGGTGATTAGTCACTGGAACGCTTTGCTCTGGGATATGGTGAATGCTCCAAAGCTTGATGTCATCAGATCAAGGCTGGACATCTTTCAGGAAGGTTGTGTGTCAGACAAGAGAAGTTATTAAGCTCAGCTTGTGATTATTTCTACATCTGAAGTGGGAATGGCTGACAAGGAACCTGAAAACGTGATGAAAATCTGTGAAAGCAGGTTAGTGAGGTTCCTTATTTCATCTCTCCGTGTAATAGTCAGAACAATTCTGGGCTCAGAAATGAATTGAGTGTTGCCTGAAGAGTGGCTGAGTCAGTACAGCTATCAACTCCCTCTCTCAGCACTGCATCAGCTCCGTAGCGCTGACAGCGGTAAAAAACTTGTTTATTGATTGTCAATGAAGTATGACTCGTATATGCAATCTTCAAACAGTTAGAATAGGAAAAAGATGATTTTACATCATCATCAGTCTGGCTATCACCGTGTGTAGCTGCACTGAGCTGATCCAGTTATCTCCTCTGTTGTTGGTTGGGGTTTTTTTAAGGAAAATGATTCCCATCTTAGAAGAATTAAATATCATCCTGGAAAAGAAAATGTTGACTCAGATAAGGAAAAGGACTGCTGGAAACATCACAGAAAGTAAATGCTGCCTTTTATCTAACTCTTTCCTCCACATTCCAATGGGAAATGTGCAAAGAATGAGAAGCAAAAATGTGCACAAAATACAGAAACTGAAAAAAGTGAAAAGAGAAAACAGAAGTAAGTGATGTCTGTCACTGAAAAATACCCTGAAATGTTGGAAGAAACAAATATTTTAAATCCCTTTGTCCCCAGGCATTATTCTGCAAAAACAGTACAAAAACATTTCAGTCTGTTCTAGCGATGACTTTGTAGGATTGAGCCCCATGCAGAAAGCCAAAGCAACTTCTGTGGCTCCCATAAGACACAAGTCCTATTTTGAAGGCAACCTTTTGCAAAGGATGAGTACCACTGTTTAAATAGATGCAGGCAGCCCTATCTAAGATGAGACAGACATTATAGTCCCATTTTAGCAGCAATGCTACATCTGAAGATGCTCTTTCCTATTTTTGGGTGCTTATCATGCATTTGATTAGGGGCCCACTGTGCTAGGTATAGTGCAAACCACACCAACAAAGCAATGCTTTGCTTGCAGATTTTTAATGTCCCTTACGTTTATAAAGTGGGAAAGTTTTAAATATGCAGATAGTATAGAAGAATGACATTTGTCTTTTGTGTCCTTTTCTGTAAGAGCAGGGCAGTCAGTATTCAATGACAGAATAACAAGCTGCAGAGTCAGACAATAGGTGACACATGGATTTTGTTTCAGCTGCTGTAACTCCAAAACTGTATTTCAGAAGTTTCTGAACTCTCCCAGACTTAGTGGTTCATGCTGACAAATGTGCTTGGCGCGCTGTAAGCAATGTGATTTAGAGTCACACTTCTGTCACCAGGTCTCCAAGCACATCAGCTATCAAAGGTGGACTCATTTCTTCATGTCCCATGTGCAGCCAGGTTATATGAGCAAGACAGAACCCAGGGCTCTGCCCCACTGAAAGAAGCAGCCCAGTCTATTGTGGCCAAAAGCACAGGAGCTGCATGGGCTGTCTGACTTCAGGCAGAGAAACTCACCATATGCACCAGAATCATTCAAAGCACAACTATCACAGCAGGCCAAATTTCCAGGGGCATGTGGCACCTATGTCCACTCCAGGGCAGATTTAGTGTATCTGTTGACTCTTAGAAGGTCTCAGTCTAGTCCTTTTTCACTGCTTTGTAGCACATTGTGAAAGCCCACAGGACTGCCCCATGCTTCTCAAACTGTGAGTTTTCTCCATAGTCTTTGCACATTCTGCCATCGCTTCTGCCCAGAAGAGCATTACCAGTTAGGTGGGTGCCTGAAGATAGGAACAGGGTTTGTCTTGTCTTCCTTCCATTTATTGTCTCAGGTGGTTCTATGTGCTCAGAGGGGCATTTGTGGATGAACTGGACTTGCACAGACCATCTTCATTCATGGGGTTTTTGATGTCTGAATGGCATCAGAAAACTCAAAATCTGGGGTCCAATCCTCATTCCATGGATGGAAAATACATTTTAGATCTCCAGTGGAAGCTAATACTATAACGAAGCTCTCAGAACCAAGTTAACATGAAGCCCATGTGTATATACTGCTATGGCAGCATTCTTTACACAGTATTTATGACTGCAACTATATTTTCAAGCAAGATGGGAAATGATTAACTACCTCAAGTTCTCATCCCCATCCTTGGAAATGTGTGTTCAGATCCCAACACACTCAATGGATGTTGCACGAGAGCTACACAACAGAGCCACTTTTCAGAAGGCTATACAGAGCAAGGCCAGGGTGCTGCTTGCTGTTAGCACTCTCCTAAATTCATTTTTCTCTTTTCATTTTTTTAGTGTTTCTCCTCCCACACCTTTGCCCTCTTTGCTTTCTGAACTCTCACAGATATTTAAACATTGGCTTTGGTACTGAAAATGGGCCCTGATCTCATGTGAAAAACAAGGGAAACCTTCTGAAGGAATAACCTAAGTGTAACACCAGATAAATTAAAAGTGCTCTCTGCTGTCATTCAGCAAAGCCATGTGCAGACAGAGAACTTTCACAGCTATTAAAAAAAAAAATGTGCTATTTAGTGCAAACTTGCCATCTGGCTCCTAGTGCTGGATTCCACTACAGTGTGCTGCTTGAGATTACACTCATCTGCCAGCCTCCCCCTCACCTCTCAAGGCACTTAGGAAGACTCTTCTGGGAATAGAAAGTGAATTATTTTATTCCAATCACCATGCAGCTAACTATACATGGTAATTAAAAAAAAGAGACATTCTCCTGCCATTGGAGGCAAAGGTTTTCTTGCTAGTCATAAATAATGAGTGTTCTTCGGGAAGATGAAAAGATATTTACTGAATAAACTGATATACTGTTATCACTCTGATGGCCAGGCAAAGATAATCAAGTATTAAAATAGAAAACAGGGGAAAAACATTCAAAGCTGAGGTTCTTATGCCATCTTTAATGGATGCAGTTGTTCCGGATGATCACAGGCATCTTTGAGCACAGAAGAGGTGGGGAACATTTATCTCTGATTTAAACAGCCATGAAGCCAGTGGAGTCCACCAGGAATGAATGTGGTTTTCTGGGAGACCTCACCTCCTATGGACAAGGGAGTAGCTTTATTAATCCCAGTGGCCTCAGTAAATAGTGTCTTCCATATAAATGTTCACAGGATAAGGCTGGCAAGGTGGAGAGCTTTTCTGTGCACTTCCCATTGTGTGTCTGGGAAATATTAACATTCAGGCACAGGAAAGTGCTCTTGCTTGTACCAAGCACCGCTGACTTCAGCTGTGGGAGACCTGCAAAATGCAAACCTCCCCAAGGGCACCCACTCACTTGGCAGCTGCCCTCTCCTGTCTGCAGTCCCAGATGACTCATGATCTCCTCACGCCCTCTCTGCTGCTGGCCCTGATACTCCCTCCAGGCTCCAGCCAGTTTGCTGAGCTAGAAATTCCCAACAACACACCACGGTTCATGCAGCTCTGACCCCAAATCTGAAATTCCCAGATGGCTCAAGCTCTTCTGTTTTCTGACCTAAAAGTTTAGCTCCCTGATGACTCAAATGCACCCAGTCTTTTTTTTAGCATGCATTTGAAAAACTTTGATAATTTTCATTCACCTGCAACTCCTGTCTCAATGTCAGGACTACCAGCTCTAAATGACAAAAAATATCATGAGGCATACGCTCTTGGTTCTGTCCCACTCTGTAGTCATGATGCTTATTTGAAGAATATAATGAGCTTTTCATTTAGTCTTTTGGTTTTAGAGCCTTAGAATGAACTGAAGTTATGCTGCCAGGACCTTAAAAAAACAAACAAACCCCAAACCAAAGAAATCAGGGATTCTGAAAAATTCTCAGGACTCCTGGAGCTTAGCATTCGGTTAACCATTCGGTTAACAGGAAATTTGAAATTCCTCCTTGGTTCAGCTGCTTCCCCTTCAAGCTTAAAACTACATCATGGTTCAGGCTCCCATCTTGAATCTGAAATGTGATGACTCCCCCTTGCTTTGCTGGGGGCCTTCCAAAGTTTTCTGGATCTAAAATTTCTTATGCATAGCTCCTAATGGGGTTATTCCCCACAGAGTCCTAAACTCTTGCTTGGGTTCCCAATTGGCTCTGCTTCTTGCTCCCAAGACTGAATTTATCTTATCTCACATATGGCCTCTACTGGCTCCTGCTCATTGGGTTTTTTTCCTCAAGAGCTGACCCTCCCCCATGGTTTTGTACTCTACTTCTCAGTCTGCCAAGTAATATATAGCATGTTATTCATAACTCCATAAGTGTGTTCTGATAGACCAGTTCATTCAGTATCTTTGGTCCTGCTGATGTCACAGACCTGGTAGTTTGTGAGGCAAACAGTCTTCCATTTGCCAAGACTTTAATGTCTAATGATTAAAAATGCATTAGAAGAACTAAATATCCTCGTATCATTTTGAAACTCCTATCTGGTGGATACAGAGTTTTATGGATTCACACCAGCTGTAATTCTGGTCCCCGACAAAATAAACTGCCAGAACATGTCCATCGTGTTAGCTTGGTGTATTTCTAAGCTCATTCTCAACATCAGATTCAACTACCCTTATCATTCTGAGTCTTCAAGATTATGCCAAGAAACCACCAACTTCCAAACTCTGCAAAAGAGAGAGCCCAGGTCTGCTTGATGTGTTAGGGCTGGACTTACCCCTTTCTCAAACAGCCTAGCTCCACCAGGCTTCATAGCCTAGTCCTCCAGCCCATAGCCTGACCTCAACTGCTGCTAAGCCCAGCAAAATGCAGTGACATGGAGTGGACCCAGGCTACAGACAGTAACAAGAATGAAAAGCAAGCGGGTATCACAAGCTCTGGCTCCTGCTGAAGTCTACCCTCACCACTTCTACAGCTGACACCTTTCAGTGTCCCTTAGCTAGCTGTCAGCATCACTTTTTCGGTGATACCCCTGCCTACATGACTACGTTGGGGTAGAGCAGAAACTAAGAGCAGAGACTAGACTGCTGATAGACCAAACTTGGCTCTAGTCTGGTGCCCTATGATTCACTCCCACACTATTGTTGCCTATTAATAATAAGCTTTTTCCAAGACACAGAAAATGGATTACTCATAGATAAGACACTGAGAATAAAATCTTGTCAACACTGTATATTTAGAAAGTGACTGTGGGACAAATCCAGGTCTGTCCTCCATTCAGTATAGAGTTAACACCTGAAAGGATTTGCTTGCTGCAGGGGACAGTACCCAGAAGTACTCACCACCTTTTTCTCTTGCCATACGTTGGCTATCTGGACCCATGGCTGCAACTTCATATGCAATTCCACAATGTGGAGAACAAAGCAGACAGGTGAGACGATACCAACATTTTTGATGTTTTCATTGTGCCCATGAACAGTGAGTTTCCTGCAGTAAGATGGGAGTTTCAGAAGTTTACTGAAGCCTTCCTGGTCTTCTGCTCACCTGTCTTCCTTCCTCCAATGCTCTCATGCTCCTCCTCCAAGAGGACGGAAAGGGAAGCAGGACTTCTGCATCTTCAGCACCAGATGTCCACTGATGTGATGATTTTCCCCAGAATGCGTGTAAGGGCTGCCTTTCAAATGCAGCATCTAAGGGACTGCTTTAGTGATGTCTCATGAGGCAATTTTATTTCAGAGTTTTCAAGACTGAAAATGATGGGTTAAAAATGAACGGATGCAAGAAAACACAGTATGCATATGCCTGAGAAATCAGCTCCTGGGACTTACTCTTGCAGAGATCAGAAATGACCAGTTTCTGTCTTCCACCAGTCTCACTGCATCATCTCTGTTTCTCCAGTGCATGAAATATCCTTCTTTACTTATTCAGAAGTTCAGCAGCATGATGCTTCTAGCCTCACAGAGTCTTTTGGACATCAGATTATGGACCCTCGGTGTTGTTTCAGCTGCTAACAACTCACGTAAACAATTTTCCACTAGGTGGTCAACACTTCCAAGCAGGCTTTGCTTAACAGAACCTAAATCAGTTTAAGATGCTCTTTCACAGCTTTCCTCACTTTTCAGTACTGGTGGGTGCTGAAGCCATGAGTAATTTTCAGTCATTTTTTTACATGGTATCTCCACCATTTGCCCCTAAAGACCTCACAGTGAATGGGTGCATCCTGACATGGAATCCACCTCACCAGCTTTTCCAGAGTGATGCACCAATGCTTTGATCCTGGATGTTAAAATTTGCTTTTTGAAGGATCTGGTAGCCTGGCCAGGTACTTCTGTGAGGGGAAGAAATGCTACCCACAGAGTTATTGACAAAGATGGCTTTTCAGAAGACTCTAGAATTTGTATCAGAATCCTTGCCAGGCATCATGACTCTATTTATTTTCATCTCAAGGTGGAAAATGATCCAAATTTACCTATCCTCTACTAATTTTGAATCATGCCAAGCTGCATCCGGGATTAAACTGAATTTCTGAAAAGTCTCAGATCTGCGTAAAGTCTATACATCAAGACAAAGAGTATGTCAGCAGCTGTAGTGCCCATACTGGTAGATTTTCTGGGCTGACTGTGCATTGAGATTGTGGTGGAGATGTGAAAATATCGACTGCCCCTCTAGACTGCAGCTGGGGATGTATTTCAAATCAAGATAGTAAAGCATAAATGCTATTGAACAAGGCACTTGTAGGACTTCAATGAAAAATCCTTTTCACATGTTTTGCCTCTCCTGGGCCAGAAAGATGAACTCAAAATAAGGAAGGCAAAGAAAGGCAGGGAGGGCAATCAGGGAATAGAAAACACTTCTTCTGAGGGAAGACTTAAAGAGCTTACTTAGCCCAGCATGAGAAAGTCTGAAAGGGGAGACATTTATATATAAATGCATGAGGTAAGCACCATAAAAGGAGAAAATCTTTTTAGAATAAGGGATAATGCCACTCCCGATGGCATTCCCTGCAGTAGGACAAGGTCTTGAGTATCTCAGACTAGGCCAACATGTTAAGGTCAACTTCAGAGTCATTGTTAAGCCCAGACATGCTGACTGCTCGAGCAGTCCTGCTTCTCCTCACTTCCCATACCCTCTTGGTGTATGGTAGACTTTGCACACAGAAAGCCTATCAGCAGCAACCAACAGCTCTCTGTTCCTGACTCCTGGACCTTCAGCATCCCATTTCTTCCCTTCGGCATGAGTGCTGGTGACTGATCATGACCTCACTAAACCTTAATATCCTGAATAAATACATGGCTTCCAGATTAACCAATGCAGCCTGCTGTCTTATTCTAGATATGGCACTGAGGACAACTGATCACTCTGTTGGTTCAGCCCTAGGTATAAATCCTCCTGGCACATCCCACATCATTAAAAACCAATGTTAAAAGGCATTTTTCAAGCATCCCTTCAGGAGCTATCAAGGTAGGTGGTGGTCTACTCAGCAAACTGCGTTACATCAATACCATTGCGTAGCTTCCCTTTGTACACGATGAGAGATTGACGGTGTTTTGACATTATGGGTTGTTATTGTGACAGCATCTAAAAATGACAGCTTGGTTCATCTCCCAAACAATTTACAAACATTAATTTCAGGATCATACAAGAATGATGTGCTGTGTTTACCAGAAAATGTGAAAGAATCCTTCTAAGATCAACATGCTATGAGTAATAGATTTCTTAGGAAACAACCACAGAGTGTAATAAGAAGAGTGTTTCTGCAGCCACTGGCAGTTGTGTCCATAGAAAGCAATGAAGCAAGGCTGGGAATCTGTTTATTTACAAGTGAAGTGTCTTTCCAGTAACAGTGGGAACACTGCAACTTAAAAATAAAAAATACACACAGAGACACCTTACTGGGTTGTATTTTAATTTAACTTGAACTAGGCTGGGAATTCATTCCCGCTGCCTCTTTGATGTGGCAATAGGAAGTGAAAGAATGTTCACAGTTTATGCATTCATCTCTGGGAGAGGCAACACTGAATTCCTTGTGAAAAAAGTATATTTTTGCAGTGGGAAATAATTTTTCTCCAAACTACTATTAAATTTTCTTTGCCTGGATTTTCTGCCCATCTTATGCACCCAAAGGTCGAACATACACAGAGAACAGAGGGACTTTCACCTACCCATGGCCACTTATATGCAAGTGCAATAGCAGCTCCAGATGCCAAGCCTGGGTGCTTTGTAAGGAAAAGCGACGCAAACCTAGTACTTGTGAACTGACAGGGAATGGACAACCAGGACAATCATAAAAAGCAAGTCAGACTAGGCACACAGTCTTGTCATAAGTGGATATGAGCTCCTTCTGTAACAGAATTATTACTGGAGTCCTTACTTGGCAAGTTAAGGCCTAGAGCTGCAAAGGTATTGAGACACCTACCTGCCTCTTCAGAACCTATGGGCAATACCTTGGTGCCGCTGTTGCATCTCAGCTGCTGCCAAATGCAGCAGATGTCCAGATGCCTTAGATGCCTTGATGTCCCTTATGTCCCTTGTCTTGCTCCATTTCAGGTGACACAAAGGCACCTTTATGCAAAAGCCATCCTGCAAAAGCCATCCTACAAAAACCTCTAGGAAACAGCTGGTGATTTTTGTATTCTCAGCCAGTGCATCCATCCACCTTAGCCATCCTCCCCCCTCCAGTTCTGGTTCACAGGGTGGAAAACAGGGATGTCCTATGCAAGCAGCTGACCAGGCTTAGTCTGCAGGAGGATTTCTGCCTCGGGAATTCAAGATGGGGGAGGTGACCAACCCTGACCAAGTAAACCACATCACACATTAAAGTCCTGCTTCTTGCTTCATTTCACTCTTTGTTTAGGTCCACACTCCAGTCTGTTCTGAAAACTCTTGATTACATGCGTGTCCCCTTCTATTACACAGGGACACTGGGCACCGATTCATGCATGACTCAAGGGTAAACAGGAGAGACACTGTAGTGCCCATGAATCTGCACCAATTCCCTTTGTTTTCATCCGATGCACACACCTTACTTTTCAGACCTGATGTTACACTTTAAATCAGTGGCGATCAACTTCTCCATATCCAGTGGCAGGGGAGGGCTGAGATCCTCCATGGTTACCCGCCCAGACCTCCATCCCATGAACAGCACAATAGCCTGTCCACATGCTGTAGACAAAACATATTGTGGAAACATTAACCTTACCCTGTGCACATGGTAGGGCATAGGCATCTCCTTCTCACCTGCAGCCCAAGCTGCTGCCTGGATCTGAGGAGTACCCAAGGAAAGAAAGGTGGCAGGAACAAGCTGCTCCTGTCTTTCCCAAAATCTCCTGGGGGCTGAGTGAGGAGCAGGTGTGTGTGAACAGTCCATGTTCACATAGGAAGCCTTTATTACCATGCCCAGGTATGACTGATACTCACCTGGAGGGAAGTCTGATAAGATGGTGGTGTTGTCCCTTCACAGCAATGACCCAACTACCCTGCCTTACAGTAGCCCACCTGAACACCTCGGGCAGCGTGCACAAGAACCATTTTTAACACTGCCTTTGCCCTCAGCTGTAAGTGCTACTTCAGATTAGCCAGAGAACCTGACTTAGGCAGACCTTGGGCTTCTGTACAAGAGACAGAAAATAGCGCATTTCAAATCGTACACCACAGAACCAATTTTAACCTAACTGAGTCTTCTGGTAGAGGCAGGGAGACGTTTTGTTCAATGTCTTGCTTTTCCGTGTGACCCTCTCTCTCCATCCCAGGCTGCTCCATTACTTTCTCCCTCTGAAAAAGTTCGTATAGAGTGAGGGGATTTTAGGTTCCCGCTCAGTGGACGCTCCATGACCTCCAGCTGCTCCCTGGTGCTTTGGTGAGAGGTCAGTGGTTATAGGGTTTTGGTTTTGGTGGTTATAGCGTACTAATTGCTCCTTCTGAACCAGAGCCCAAGGCCTTACTTCCGCAGGGGGGCCCTCAGGCTGTGATACTGCCCAGGGGAGAGAGCAACAGGGGAGGGCTCTTGCAAACCCGCAGTTTCATCAAAGGTAGAACAGAAAACAAGAAAAAAAAAAGAACTCCTCCATCATTCCCTCTTCAAGTTCTCGCTGCCACCAATAAATCATTAACCTCGATGATTAAATTAATATTTAAAAGAGTGCGCTAAAGCAGCAAAGCTGGGCCAGTCGTCGAGGTACCGTTTCCTCATCGCGCATCCCTCCTTTTCCCCCTGCCTGTGCCAGCCCTGCTTCGCCCAGCGCTGAGCTCCCGGTGAAACCCTTCGGCGCGCACACGCGGGAAGGGAGGTCGGGCTTGTTTTGGCAGTTTCAGCTGCGTTTATCCCAGATAGCAGCTGAATTTTATCAGTTGGTTTAGCCTTTGGTCTGCAAGAGACAAACTATTATTTCACTCCTTTTTAAAAACAATACTCGAGTCGTCGTTGGAAAAAAAAACAACAACAAAAAAAAACCGCGCGGCGGGTGCGGAGGAGAACCCCGCTCCACCGCGCGCTGCCCGCGCCGGCCG
>NW_010972864.1:1202590-1309349 GCF_000737465.1 Haliaeetus leucocephalus
ACCCCACCCCACCCCACCCTTCCCCGATCTCCGCTGATTTGTGTCTGGGCAAGGAAAATAAAGTTCAGGAACGGGTAGCGTCAAAATGAAGCAGTGATAAAGCCAGCCCTCTCCTAAGAAACAAACCAAAGTGTGTCTCACGCTGCTTACGAACTTCTCTCCTGGTGCTGTGAAGGGTATCTACACAGTCAGGTGGGCTTAACAGATTAATTTAGTTAGAGCAAAATTCAGTTTCGTTCACACCTCAGCCCCCGTCTTCTCAGTGCCGGTGGCTTCGTTTGCAGGGTGAGAATACAGGTCGTGATTATTTTCCTAGGCTCGTTTGAATTTGTTCACCTTGAACAAGGTTTCTTCCATCTGAGCATAGACCTGCCAGCACATCTGTCCAGCAGAAAAAGGTATGAATTTTTATTCTTATTAGCAGCTTTCATACTAAAATCACAGCAGGGCAAACACAAACCCCAGATATGAAATATAAATAACAAACAATGCCCAGATTGGAAACTTTCTAGAGATTACATTAGACCCTGGAACAGGGCCCCTGACTCTGTCAAAGAAGTGTTATCTTGAGATTGTCAATGCATGTTTCAGGGTAAGAGTGACTTTGTCCCCAGAGACCCAAGGGAACATAGCAAGTGACATCAGTCATATTTTGGAGACTGCAGAGCCTAGCGTCACTAAATGTCAACCAAATCTCTGTACATGGCTCTCTTCAAAGAGTCATTCCTGAAGTGCTGAAAGGTGAGAGGGGCTAACTAAGCCAATTAAAGAAACATTTACTAAGTAGGGGAAGGACACGATGATCTACAGACCAGGTATATACCAATCTGGTTTGTTTTCCTTTAGTTTCCATCAAGGCCGAAGTGGGTGGGAAAAAATGCCTCTCTACCAGAGGTAGGACATTGGCTGATGAAAGGCAGGAGGCTTACTCCAAACCAATGGTCCTTTCTTTTTCCCCTAGAGCTGATGTTCTGTCTGTTCCACCTCGGCATTCCTCGCGAAGCCAGAGACAACATGCCAGTCTGCCCAAACACAAAAATAAAACACCAGACAGGCTTCTCTGGGAAAAGCAAAGTTACATGGGAAAGAGGAGTTGCAACTGGAACTTACAGGAATGCTAGCAGTCATGCCATCAGGTCAAATCCTGATCCTACTCGCTTTATTGTAAATAAAGAGCAGTCCCCGGGACACACCAGCTACGGCAGTTCCTTATTAGGCCCTTTATTCATAAGTCTGAGCTCTTCAGAAGTAATTAAGTGAAGAGACATTTTATGGCATTGAAAAACAACCTTTGTATTTTCTTGGTGAAACCAGTGTTTTTCCTTTCGAAGAAGCTGACTCATCTAAAAAGTATCCACAAAGGGATCATGCAAATATACATAGGGATACAAACAGACTGGCCTTTGTCAATCGGTCCCTTGTCAGTTACAGGCAGAACTAAATTCTGCCTTGGTGTAAGTTGATGGCATAGTTTTGAGTACCATGGAGGGATGAAGGCAGAGGCGTTCTTGCAGGTCTAGCTGAAGTGGTTAAAGAAACAAGCCATTACCCGCTGCCCCTGCGCTGGGGGTTACCGTTTCCACAGCAGGGTCCGATTGTGCAAATGGAAATCACGTCCGGGCAAAGCCGCCAGCTTGGCTCAGCTCACCTCCTGCAGCAGCTCAAAGTGACTTTGCTGACTTTGCGCTGAAGCTGATTAGCTCACCGAGTCTGTTTGCTTGGCTCAGCTGAGGACATGGTAACCTCCCACCCAAAGGCACTCGCAAAGAGGAGATAGGCAGTAACATCTAAAATTAGGAAAGCCCCTTTCTGAAAAGATCGTGAGTCTGAGCTAAGGGAAGAATTTGCACACAACATCCTTATCTGGGATCTGAGTTCAAGGCCGTTTGTATCTTGGGTGTTGGTTCAGTTCATTATGGAGATAAGTCCAAGCTGTGAAGTTTGAATCTGGACCAAATTTCTCCATAGTTTGAAAGTGTTAGGCTCCATCATTTTGGAAAGGGCCTATCACTGCTACTAGGTCTTTTAACCTGCAGAGCAGATATAGATATAATAAAATGAGAAATGAACATTAAGAATTCATCGTAACTGCACCAAGCCTGACCCCCAACACTTTCCAGAGTCTCTAATTTATAAAGAAAGAAGAAATAGTAAAGCATAAACAAGAACTGAAACACATCCAACATTTCAATCAGTGCAGTGCACTTATTACGTAGCTGCTATAAATATGTTCTGCTAACGCAGGAAGTTTGGGGCAAGAACAAGAGCAAAGGCAATTAGCTATACTTGTTGCAATTACAAGACACTTGAGAAAATATCGTGTGATATTTGGAAGTATATAATTATAAGCAGAAGACCTCTATCAAAACTGTTTAGTATGATGAACGCGGCAGCAAAAGCATGTTCTGTGTATATGTATCTCTGTGGCAACACCACTCTACATCATTGAGATATAAACTATAGATTATACAACTTCAGGTGACCCAAGATAGGAAAACAGTAAGAGGCAACAGAAGGGCTGAGATGGAAGGCAGAAAATAAGGAGGGAGATGGAAGCCAGTGGCAGCTCTGTTTAGTCAGCACATGCTGTGAAAATAAAAGATTAGAGCTGACACTTGAAGCCATCATTTCAAAGGGCCCTTCATGCTTGGGTGTATGGAAAGTGAGCCCTTCGAGTCAGCAACGTGGATATTCTTTGGGGACATTCATAGAAAATTTGGCTTCTTGTGATAAACAGCTGAGAAGTTTGGTCTCAAGCCTACAAATGTTAAGCAAGGGCAGAAGAAATTATAAACTTAGAGCTTGCTCCTGAGCCTACTGAATCCCATGAAAGACTTCACCAGCATCATCTGGCTTTTGTTCAGGCTTAGAGTCATTGTTACAATTACTGACAAGAACGTAATACCACAAAGCAAGGTTTTGCAGGCAAACAAGTGCAGCTAATCTTTCCACTGCACCTCAGCCTTGAGTCTTCCAGGGATAACTTTGTTATACAGTCATCTTGTTTCTCCTGGTTGACAAGAAAATCAGCTGTTGGATATGCTCCATATGACACTCTTTATCGTGTTCATTTTACACATACACTGACATCATCCAAACTAGGTAGTCAAGTGTCTGGCTTCATTTTAACAAATGTTAAAGTGTTAAAATGGAGCTGAAACTGAAAGTATCCAGATTGGCTCTTTTTTGACAGTTCAACAGTGGGTAAAAACATTAACATGAATTGTAGTGAAATAGTTAGCAAAATGGAAATCTTAGAGTCTGGAGAGGAATAAGGTAGCAAACCCAACTAATCTCCACTACTACATGCTTCCCAGGACCATAATATTTGAGCATCTCATGGGCTTTAAACTATTTATCCTTTCAACAAGCGCAGGAGGTAGGTGAATAAAAGGCTTGCATTTTACAGGTAGCAGGCTCTGCCCAGTATGTTCGTGGTTAGGAGGTGGTTGAACCCAGGTCTCCAAAGGCCTCAAGCAAGACTCTTGTCCCAGACTGGGCTGCTCTTTGGGAAGAGGCAGAACATGGTCTCTGCAGTGCAGGTCCTGGAAGAAGCAAAGGCTGTGTCTCCCTGCTGCTTTTCAATTTAGGTTAAAGCCAATGGAGAGGGAGCTGGCAGGGCAGGGCAGGGCATGACCAAGGCCAGGAGCACAAGCACTGTGGAAAAAGCACTATTGGAAAGCTTATAGAAAACCTAGCATGAGTATATAATATTTTTCTTTCTGTTTTCCCCACCTGCATTTGAAGCAGGGCTGAGTGTTTCAGTCTTTTACGCACAGAGCTCTCCCTTTGCTGCACTTTCCTCCATAGTGATTTACAGACTGCTGTCCTCTACTTCATTCTCCTTCTTGGAGAGATTGCCAGTCCTGTCAGCATTATCCTCTCTGACACTTTGCTCTGGAAATATTTCAGGATCAGACATGCTTTCCTTGCTTTCGCTGCCTATATTTCTGGAAGGGCCATCAACCAGACAATGTTTTGCACCCGAGTCTGATGCCAGTGCCAGAACAGGGATGAGTTAGCAGCCACTTAGTCTGCAGAGTCTAGTACCAGCCTCGCTCTACAAACAGTAGCAAACCTGAAAATCCAGGGAAACAGGAAGCCTCTTGAAGTGCAAACCTTTCCCTTATTCAGACCTTCTGGCTGTAGCTGCTGATGGAAAGGAATTTGCAGTGGGAATTGCAGATCAACCTAAATCTCCAACTAAATATAGCCTTGCAGTGGTGGGGGGAAGGAGGGGTAATATAGGCGGGAGATGGAGAGCCAGGACTACTCTTTTGACACACAAAACCTATGTTGAGAGTAGTTAGGCATAATTAATTAATGATGAGTTTTCAATAGCAGTGTTTACGTGTTTAAATTCTAAGTAGAGCGAAGTTGAAACAAGGGAGATTCAAAAGACACGTTACAAAAAGAAAACGTGTAAGTACCAAATATTACTCACTGAACAAAAATAAAGTGAATGAGTCATGATATTAAACCACTCTATAAACAAAAGTTGCAAAATGCCTGGGAAGACTTAACTAATTCAATTGCTAGTCATTATGTTCCAGTCAATGTGGTCTTCCTCTAGCAGGCTTGAAAAACTAATGGGACCTTGGTGTGAACTGCAGAGGAAGAGCATGTAATATAAGGGCTAAGTGTGCATGATAATGTCATCTCTTCCCCGCAGAACACGAAACATCTGAACAATGTGTTTTCAGCTCTCTCATCCCCTACTGACAAACTTGCTTTGCAAGGAGATGTAGCCAAAATCATGGATTTCCTGCAGATCTCAGGCAGGAACAGGCTCCAGGGAAGACTGAAAGAGTTGGGATTTTCATCTTAGCTTGTGTCAAAAGAATCAGGAACATAAACACAGTTTTCATTTCAGAAAAATAACAGAGCACCACCCGAAACGATTTTGCAAAGGTCTGATTTATGATTGATGTCCGTCTGGACAGGGCTCAGGTCTGTCTTATCCTCTGCATCATTTGGAGTAACTTCCAGTGCCAGTGCCAAGTTTGGAGAGTGCTCAGAGGGTAGTGAAGGTCCTGATCAAGCCTGAACCTGGGATGGCACAGTTTCAGGATGGAAAGGCCTCCAGACTCTCAAAAGTTTTCACTGTCTCTCTTACGGTATCTTCATATGTTTTCTCCTCTCTGGTGTGACCTCACTGCCCCTCCAAAACCACCATGTCCGCTTGGGTTGTGGTAGATTCATTCTGGGAGAGGTTTTAGTGGAGCTGCTGGGAAGACCTCTAAAGTCCAGAGTTTCTGAAATGCAGACCATGCCTTGACATGTATGTGAGTGCTAAAAGGTACTTTCATCTCTACCATTTCCATGCCCATTTAGGAGAAGGAAAGCTCCCTCAGGCACCACATGGGGTCTAGGGTACTTGGAAGGTGAATTTTAAAGGTTTGAGCTAGTAGGGGTGGGTTGAATGCAAAACCAGCCTGACTTATGCATTGCTTCAGTGTTCCAGCTTGTGTTCTGCATGTCACACAAATGTAAACCCTAACACTGGTGAGATCTGAAGTTCTACCTTATGCAGGTAATTTTGCTGGCAATGTGATGCTCAGTATATACTACTGCAGACTGGTTAATGTGAGGCTCAGCTTGATACAGTGGTATGAAATATAGCAAAGGTGACAAAGTTATCTCTGCTCTTGTTTATTGCCTGAATTCAGTTCCAGTGTTTATTAAGACAAAGAACGGTATTCCAATAGCAGAAAAAAAAAAGAGAGATTGAATTCAGTAGTGCATATGAATAATACTTGAAAAGACAAACAGTGTTTGGTTTAGTTAATATATTGCTCATTAGTGAACCACAATGCAGACATTTTTTAAAAGACTGCAGTCACCATGACAACCTGATAACATTTAGTCACATCATTTCCGAATATGATTATCCTTCTGAAAAACTTTTCTTTTTTATGAAAACAGAGGGCAGATTTCAAGTCTGTGGTCTGTTCTTAGATAACCTGTTAGCTCCCTCTTTGAAAGGCACTGCAATGCAGTGGGAAAATGCAAGGAGGAGTGCAAGAAAGAGATAAGTGGAAGAAGGGGACGTGTATTAAAATTGTAATCCCAAATTGAAGGAAAATCTTGCTGTCCCACACTGTAAAACCCATACAGAGGGGGTGATTTGCACATATAATATAGACTGTAGGTTTTCCTTCTAACAGGATCTTCATCACGGTGCCATGGTGGGAATAGGGGTTCAGCAGCAATCAGGCAGATGTCACTGCAGGACCAAAAGGATATGGAGATCAAGACCTTTGGGGACACTCATCCTCACAGTTCTTCAGTAGCACAGCAGAGAAACCAGCTGCAAGTGTGAATCTGCAGGATGCTTCCGGGCCAGCCTGCGGGCAGGACTGTCTGGCCTCCATACTGACTTGTCCCTGAAACCCTGAAAGGCTCCAAATGCCTCAGGGTGCTAGGCAACAGATCACGTCAGGGGGGTGCAAAACCTGTTGTCATACTAGAAGGAGTGGGGAGGATGCCTGCTTTTTCTCCCATGGGCCATAGCTGGTCCAGGCAATGGTCACACTGGTACACAAAGCATGGTGGCTGTGGTTCAGCCTTGGCGTGCAATGCTAACGCAACAGGTCAGCCCCCAGTAATTCCCTCCTGGGATGAAGAGAGGTCGTGTTTTCCTGAGAACATCACCTACTTTGTTTTCTGAAGCAAACTACTTTAAGAGTACAGTAGTCTACATCCACTGGCAGCTAACATAGCTAAGTGATGTGGCTTGATAAATAGGTTGAATTTATCGGTAACCTCTGCTGTCTTACACTGATTTACTATCATCATCTCAGGCACTGCCAAATTATTATTTTATTGGGAAGGAAAATAGAGGTACCACAAAGTGACACTTATTCCTAAGAAGAATTTGGCAGGCAGCCGTGATAAGAAGGACTCAGTGGCCCGAGTCTGATCCTCCCAGTGGGACTGCTGCAGTGTGAGGATTCCCTTACTAGGATACAGCGGGAGCGGAGCCTGCAGCCCCCCTTGGCTGGCGTCCGTGGCATCTTGTTAGGTTAATGCGTTTTGGATTAAATGTTTGCAAACTCCAAATCTGTGCAAACTTGCAGTTGCCTGCATAATTAATTGTGATTTCCTGACAGAAATTGTTGCAATTAGATGGTTAAGCACTCACGCTTCTGGTCCAGACGAGATGACTGCCGGCAAAGTCACTGGTCAGGAATTTGCAGAAAGCCAAGGAGAGAGTGTGTAAGGGCTGTCAAAATAAATTTGGTCTAGAAGTCTGAATTAATTGAATTAATATTCGGGGGGAAATAATGTATTTTTATTGTCCAGATGAATACAGATAAAGGACCCAAAACCTGTGACTTGAATTCAGAATGCTTTGGATTTAGGGGGTTGGCTTGATTTATGAAGACATGGGGCCACTCGACTTGAATATGTTTGGCACTGGGGTTTTGCACCATTATTTCTGACTTCTCCTGGGCCGCACAGGGCAAAAATCACTGCTAGACCTTGTTGTCATGGCAACCCAGGATGTGATACTCCCCTGAAGGTGGTTGGTACCAGTGCAGGGCTGAGCAGCTGCTCCAAACTGCTACCCCGCTTCACACCTGCCCTGGTTCCTGGTTTTACACAAGAATGTGTAGGACAGGGAGACTTCATAAGGACTATTAATAATGGGGGTGATATATACGACCCTACCCGTTATTATCCTGACTGCAAAACAACCTGGTCAAGAGCTTGAACGTGGAAAAGAAAACAGGCGAACGGTCTCGAGCGAGGCAGCGTTGCCAGGGGTCAGGCTGAGACGGCCTCCCGGGAGCCCAGCCTGAAGCGCACAGCTGTCCAACTGGCTTGTTGGTGGCTGCTCTGCAGCGCTGCAGGTGCCTTGTGGGCGCTGGCCATTGCTCCCAGACCGATCATTGCTGGCACAGTGAAGCACGCCAGGCCTCAAAGCCATTTAGCAGGCTGCCAGGGCACCAGCTTTCTGTGGTAGGAAGAAAACACTTGCAAATAATCCTCTTACTGTTGTCTCAGCTTCATGGAGAGAGCATGGCTCTGCTCAGATGGCTGTTGTCCAAACACAGGAGCACTTGTGGACCGGGCCATGGGGAGCGTTTGCAGAGCCCTTGCCTTGGCATTAGTTGGAGAGATACCAAAAAAGGCGGCAGACATCCAGGTGTTAGGGACTTCAGTGTGCCCACAGTCATTTTCAATGGGATCACACTGCAACTTGAGCACAATTTAACCAAAACACTTTTGGTGTTTGTCAGAGAAGGTGGCAGAGGGCAAGCAGCAAACAACGTGATGTTTCTACATTGGCTTCCCTTGTGGGCTCTGGCAGGCTGCTGAAGCGAGAGTTTCTTCCCCGGCTGTGCACAGGGATGGTATTTGGGAGTGTGTGATCGAAGGCAATGCAGCTTTACGCCAGGCACCAGCCTCCAACATCTCCGCACAGTGGGAGTGGGAAAAAGGGCCGAGGTTTCTTATCACTTATTTCATAATTTTATTGCAATATTGTGGCTGATTAAGTACTTGAGAATGACTCTTCATGCAATTTTGGTTTTGCAAGCTCCTTAGGGACAGGTCCTTGTAGCCTGTGTTGCTCCATTTCAGAATGAATAAAGAAAGCTATGTTAAACTGCCCTTCAGGAATTACAATTATGAAAAGCCTGTAAAATTATTCAAAACACCCCTCCATATGCTCTTAATGCTGCCATGCTAACCTTCTTCTGTTTTTAAATGATAAAAGTCTTTACTCCTGAACTAAGGACGAAGATCCAGCCCAGAACTACACATTTCATAGGAGTTACAAGCTCCTCAAGACAAGTGGCTCTAATGGAAACAAAAACAACTCTGTAATGGTAGCAGGTGCAAAATGAAGCAGTACATTAAAAATAGCCTGGCTGCATTCTCCAGTGGCATGAGTTCTACATGCATATCACTCCAAAATAATCCATTTATCCTTTCTCCCCACGGTTACAAGGAGCCAGCTCCATACTGTGTATCCTGGGGCTCTGCAGGCATGGCTGTGAGAACTGAAGCAAAACCACAGCCCGCCAGCCAGGCGCTCCCCTCTGCCTTCCTTTTAATGTCAAAACCTTTTCCCTGGCTTCTCCCTGCTGCAGGTGGGGGAAGGACTTCAAGAAGCCAGTGCGTCTCTTCAGCCTCTGATAAGTGCTGACTTTATTTCTAAGAGTATAAGGTTAAGTTGATTTGCGTTTTGCTAAGGAGGAATTTGGCTCAAGGACTGTTTCTGTTGCAGCATTTAGTGATCATGAGCCACCCTGGAGTTTTGAGAGCTGAGCAGCTTCCTATGAAAAAAGCATATTTCTCCTTTAAATTGCCAGCATTTCATGAGCAGAACCCAATTTTCACAGACTCCACCTAGCCTTTCTGCAACTTCTGTCTGCCATTTCTTCTCCAGGCCCAAACGCTCACTTCATCCTAGGCTTGCTTGCTTTCTTTCTTTCTCTCTTTCTTTCTTTTCTTTAGGACTGCTTTTTGGTGTCATATGGTGACTTCACAGGATAATTTTTGTTAGAATTCCTCTCCACCTTTGCATTTGCCAGTCAGGTATTCTGGTCAGCTGACTGAAAAGCGATGATGGATGTAAAAGCTGCCATGGTGCTAAAATCATGGAGCACAGTCTTGGAGCCCCTGGATCCATCCCTAGGGCAGTCACCCAGCCTCACCCAAGTGAGGCTTTCATTTGCCCTGTTCTTTGATGAGGGCTCCTTTGGGTCTTGGTTGACTGCAAGGGCATTCATTTTGGTAACGAGTGGAAACATCTGAATAAAAAATTTTCAGGCAAAATGAAAACTTGCAAATAGTTCATTCTCATGCTAGTCTTTAGGCAATGGGAAGAGCTAAAAGACACCATTTTAATATTGTTAATTAAAGCAACCCTTGGAAGTTATGTTGTTGATCACATATTTATTCCTTTTTCCCTGGGTCCATTCTCATGCCAACCTGTTGGTCTCAGCAGACAAGGGTGTTAGGCCAAAGAGAAGACCTGGAGTAGACCAACTGAATCAAAGTCTTAGTCATTTCAGTGGGGGCAGCATTTGTCTGTAGACTTCAGCCTTTTAACAAGCCAACTTGTGTCTCCACTGCTCAGTACAAGGTCTGTCAAGCTGTGGATTCAGAGGATGTCAGTGAAGTTCATCTGCTGATGGCTGAACATAATTTTATCTAGATAAATGTTTCACAGGGCATTTCCCAGCAGCTTCTGGGCTGCATTCAGTGAGCCTGGAGATATGAGGCCCTTATTGCAGTTGGTTTATATCACCCATCATAAATCAAATCTTCTAGCGTAAATCAGCTTGTCACAGCTTAGTGCAGTCGTGTATGCAGACCTAGGTAACTTGCTGTCACAAAGACTCTCCCATGAAAATGTGAATGCCCTGGGTGCCTGGGCAGACCTGCTCCTGCCCCTGCCCCTGTCCCAGGGGTGCATGCAGCAGAGCTTGGCTCTGGCAGCCCCCAGTGAGCTGCCTCTTTCTTCCAGGGACTGGCTGATGTCCAGGCCAGCATGAGCAAGTCACTTGGGGACACTTTCACGTGCTGTGGTTTACCCACAAGCAGCAAATATAGCTAATTTGTCTAAAATAATAACTGCCTTTCAAAGCATGGATTTCCCAAGCTGTTCGGAAGAGTAGGTTTTACTCCATGACTGAACACTAGATATTAATCTTTGTTTTAAACTAGAAGATGACTCAGTGGGGGGAGTAATTTTTTTTTAATGTCACATATTAATTCACAAGCTTCTAGGAGACTAACATGCCAAGCCCCACGGGAAGGCCAGTTTGACTCTCCAGTAATTGACTCTCTTCTGTGTGTGGCTGTTCTCCTCTGATGGCTGGACTTTGGCTGGTGAGCTCAGTATTTATGATACCCTACTGTGGTAAGGAGAAAAGGCTTTGCCTGCTCACCCACTCAGGTCAGCTGGCCTCAGCTGCAGTGTGTGCACTTCAAATGCTCAAGGACTCCAGCAAGTCTAAATCAAGAATTTAATTTGTAGTGCCAGTCTTAGCCATCAGCGTTTGCAGCCTTCTGGAGTCACCAGCAAAGCAACTGGAAATACTGGCCAGCACTTGGTTAGCCAGGCTTTATTGGCAGACGGTTAACATAACATAGCCCTTCCCCGTGGCTGTAGATTCTGTAAGCTTGGAGGCCTTGCTCATATTCCAAATCCATGCTCTGTTTATATTTTCTTTGTCCTGAACCAAAATTGGCCCCATTGTGTGGGAGCAACACTGGAAAAGAAAAACAAGAAACATCCACTGAGAGAAAATGGATATTGTGGGAGCTGAGGAAATGCACATACTTTGCTGATTCCATTTTCTGATGATGTCAGAGTCAAAGAATATCTCTAAAAAAAAACCCAAAACCCTCAGCAACTTGGAATCAAAAGCTCTGTTCATCACAGTCTCTTGTTAAAAGAAGAAATGTAAACACTCTCCCTTGCCACCCCCACCCCCCGCAACCTCCAAGAAATTAAATCTGGCTCCATTTGGATGGACCCTCAGATGGAATCGAGGGTATGTCTCCAGGGAGGGAGGCGTTAATGTACGGGGGGAGGGATGGAGGGGGGGACAGGAAAATTTGATTGGGCTATGTGAAATGCAGGGATTCAAGCTGCTGCTTTTCATGGAGGCTGAAGAAGGGCAGCCTGACACTTTACAGATTGGGTGTAATACACAGGAAATTTGTCCTTTCTGCCAGAGCAGTCTAGGGATAGGGCTACCCACCCCACCCCACCCCCCCCCCCCCCCCCTTTGCTTGGCTGGTAAAAGCTCAGGAGAAAAGGGTTAAATAAATGTTTGTGATATGATAAGGTGCTTGTTTATTCAAGGGATGACAGATTATTGGCTCCCAAGGCAGGGTTGAAAAATAGTACAAAGGAGCTGGCGTTCCCTTCACTGATGTGATTTCCTCCTAAGGTTTTGCTCTTTGGTAGGAACAATATGCGCTGGGAATTAAGAGGGATGACTTTATTTCAGACTGGAACAGACAGACTAAGAGCTGCTTTCTGGAGTCGCTGACTCTGTTTTTGTTTTTGTGGGTTGGTTGGTTTTTTTGGTTTTGGTTTTTTTTTTCCTTTCTGCTGTACTTCTTCTCCCAAACTCTTTGGAAATGGGGTTATCTCCCGTCCAGGAGAAGCACCCAGCATAGCAAGCTGACTAGAACACTTCAGATTAGGGGTTTGACCCTTTTACTTTGTACATAATTTTCTATTTTATCACGTCTTTAAAGCTAGCTCCTGCTTCACTGCCCTTGGATAAGAGCTCAGGTCCTCGCCGACTGCTGCACATAAGTCAATAAAAGCTGGGCGTTACAGCAGAGATGACGGCTGCCAGAGGGCTACACACACTTCTTACAGACTGAATTCTCCTCTCACAAAAATGCTGGTGAAATCCAGAACAGGTCTCTTTGAGTGCAACGGACAGACACTGAGCCGCAGCATGCACCCAGCCAGGTGCCTCTGTGACCATAACCCAGGGAGTAATGCTGCTGCAGGAGCATGGAGCCAGACCGTCATGCCTCCCATACAGTTAGCCCTGAGGATCTAAGCTTTGAGCTGATCCTGGCCATGGCTTGTAGGTAAAGATAGAAAAGGTGCCACTTCGTGTCAGTTTCAGATGCCCTAAAATTGTCTTTCATTGCCCCTCCAGTGCAGGCTGGGGTGAGCTCCTCCCTCCACCACAAAATGCCTTACACCGAGGGGCTGGGGAGGACCTCAAGGAGGAGGGTACCACGCAGGGTTGGGGTGCCCTTCTCTAACAGGGGAGCTGCTCGGGGCCAGTACTGATGGCAGCAAAGCCCAGACCTGCTGTGGGAGCACCTGCACACCACGGAGAGGTGGGGATTTGGGTGACATCAAGTGTTTCTGATCACTTATGACATCCTGAAAACACCTCGCCGGCCAAACGCCTCGCAGCACCAGGATGATGGTCCATCAGTGCCATTGGCCAGGGGAGATCTTCACATTGAAACTTCACATTATTAGGACAAATACACATAGTCTGGTCACAACACAGCAAAAGGCGAGGGGAGGATTTCTCACCAGCACAAGACGCATGTGACAGCTCGGCAGCAGGGATGGTGGTGGAGATGTGGCCCCGCTGACATCAGCTCCCAGGCTGTCACCTGGAGGGGCAGCTGTGATGTTCAAGCTGCACCAAGCTGGTCAGGTCAGTGTGCTTCATATACTGCAGGAGAGCATGCTAGCGGACGCTCATTGGGAAAATCAGGCAGTAGTTCCCATGATCCTGGAGTAAATGACAGTTAAGCCACACATTTGTTTTCAATGCTTGGATCTGGCACGGGATTGCTTTTTGAATGAAAACTATGCCAAACATCTTTTATAATTTTTTTCCTCAAGCAAATATGTGAGCAATCCAGCAGTGGAGTGCCAGAAACATTTGCTTTCCTTCCTAAGAAGTGGGGTAAAGAAAAAAAACCCCACCACACACATGCACAAAACAAATTTTATTTAAAGGCTTAAAAGAGGCCAAGTGGCTTTAAACTCTGGTAGGACTGGGCTGTAGAACTCTGCTCCAGTGTGTGTGTGTGTGTGTGCATGTGCAAAGGAAGGGAGAGTAAATACATGTGTTTGAGGGGTATGCATGGAAAAGACTTCCACACTATCTATTCCTTTCAGGTACTGCACTGCCTTGCAAATGAATGCACATACATAAAAAGAAAAAAAGAAAAAAAAAAAGAAAAAGGTCTGAATCAAAGCTAAAGACCAGAACTTGGCTCTTGAAAGGAAAACTCTGACTCATTTCATGGGTAAACCCAGGAGTAAGCTATGGGAGCTAGCAGATCCACATGTGTCTTCAGTGCTGCAGCGGCATGGGTCCAAGCAGCAAAGACATTGCTCCTAAAATCCTTGGAGCCGTATGCATTCATGGCAAACAAAGATCAAGCAGAAGCGGGGTGCAGGCTGCGCTAGAAGGTGGATTAGTGTTCAAAGGCCGAGTCAAAGGAGAGAGGAGAGATAAGGCGAACAGCGTCATACCAAAGACAGCTATTAAATGTAGCGGTAATCTGCCGAGCCACAGCCAAACAGAGCCTTTTCTCATTGTTGGATGTGAATAACTCAGGGACAGATGGGGGGCAGGGGGTGGGGGATGGATGGGTGAAGATCTGTCTGAAGGCTTGTTCCTCAGCATTTCCAGGCACATGAAGTTCCCTTCTCCTCTGTTCCAGCTGGTCCTGCTAGACCCTTTGCTGTGGTACCTGAGCCCTCCACCTTGCAGAAGACTTAGCTGAACATTGAAGTTGGAAAGTGTGTACCAGTCCCTGGTCCCTCATGTACAGAGTGGGGGCCTGTACCCAGACCAAAAGCCCAGGGAAAAGGAGTCTGTAAGCCTTATCTACCCTACAGATCCTCACTGCAGCCTCTGCTAATTTAATTTTCCTGTTCCTAACTGCATTTCATCGTGAAAGCTTAAATAATTTGTACTGGCTTAAATCTCCTTTGAACATCCTATTAAGATATTTCTTCTTAATTAATATTCAGTTATTAATATCTTAAGAGAAACACCTTGTCAGGTTTCTCGTACAATATTGAATTAGCCTCTGGTTCTTGTTTCTTTGTGCATCCTTGCTAGCTTTTATGATCCCATTACATCTCTCTGAATGGTATTTTAACATAATTTCAGGCTCTCACTGTCTCTATGCCTTCTCCTGCACTGCCAAAACATTTACTAGGACCGGGAGGCCAGATGATCCTAAACCCACGTCCTGTGCTTAGTCCCACATCAATAAAAAAGCATTAGTATCATTTTATCTATACAGGAGTCCTGCAGCTATTCACAAAACCCCTTCGAGATGCTCCTTGCCCCCCTGCACCCAATGCCCATGATGTTTTCATAGGCAGTTTACTCTCCAGCATGCTGCAGGTCAAGTGCTTAGGAAGGAACGGTGCCTACGTATCCCAGAGAATTGTGTTTGGTGGTTTAGAGCAGGTATTTCTACAGTCTTTTGTTGTCCTTGATGCTCTGAACCTGGGTGGAGGTAACGCTTCCCAAGCTGGGGTACAGTCCTCTCCCAGTTGGTGGAGTGAAGTCAGTTCACACCAGGGTCTGAACTGGTTTGAACAAACACTGTAAAATATCCAGCTCTGCAATGTGTCAGTAATCTCTGCCAACAGAAATATTCTTACACATGTCCTTCAGCTGCCGTTTATATTTATCCACAAGAAAAGAAAGGGGGGGAAATTTTATTATGGGCACATACTCCTGCCCCTACCTGTATGAACAAACTATCCCAACCCAAAAAGCAACAGCTTAGGATGAAAATAATTTCTCCTGTACAGGGAGAAAAATAGTGCTTCAATGGGATTGCATATTTTTAGTTCCAGCTTTTGTTTTCAGGATGCTCTTTCAATTTGTGGGTCAGGTTATGTCAAATATTTCCATGCAGTGTTTCGCAGAGGAGGAGAACAGACACCCCTTTGGCTGCTGAGCTATTTCTCTTCTTGGACACAAAGCTGGTCTTCAACCAAGCCAGGATAACAGGTTAACAGAAAGTCAGGGGAAGGTCTTGTAGGATGCAATATTTCTTCTCTAAGAGACTAAGTGGAACCAGAGAAGAAGGACGTAACATCCTGAGGCTGTGTCTTTGCACGAGGCTCACCATCCATTGGGGGGACCATTGGCCAAGGCTGAACGTTAGCCTCCTCACCAAGGCTGTTGCCATCCAGCATTTGGGTGGGACCTGAAACCAAAGGCTGGCTTGCCAGGTTTGCATAGGTCACAGAAAGTGATGGGCTGTAACACCCAACACCCAGGCACATTCAGGGCCTCCCTGCTGTTACATAACAGGGGACTGGGAATTAAGGGAGCTCTTGACCCAGTCACCGCATCTCCATCCCTCATCCTCACAGGCCAATTCGCCCAGCCCCAATCACAGTACCACCATCATACTGCACCAAAATCATGCCACTGAGCGTGGCATGTGCCCTGTCTACCCCTGCCCACCATAGCATGCAGCAAGTACTTTCTTTGCTGCGATTACCGTGATGGCTGATAGGCCTTCCTCCTTCCGCTTACCTCCCACCCCAAGGGATCACATGCTGAAAGCAATGATAGTTTGGTTGCTGATGCAGTTCTGCAATGATAGGGATCACAACCAGCGAGACTTTGATTACAGCCTTTTGAAGATGAGGCAAAGGCTGCTGTTTACTGCATCCCTCTGTCCCCACCAGTCATATGACTTCCTGGCATTGCCTGAAGTGATGCACAACCTCCGCTTCCCCAGCACAGCTCTGTCAGAGATGTCATTTTGCCCAACGCAGGGGTAATCCCTTCAGTTGCAGGGAAGCAATCGATCACGTACGCAGCCTGCCTGCCTCTTGTGCAGTGGCACTAGGCTGGCTGGGAGCCCCCCCCGGGCCCCCTCCCTGCCGGATACACACTACGCTGCAGGAGAACTAATGATGCTGTAGCAGCCCCAACTTCTGGAATTTCCTGGCTTTTCTTAATCTTAACATCTCATTAGCGTTTATTTGCAGATACATATCCTTGTTCTCTTCTCACACAGGCTGCTGTAAATCACCGCTGCCTCTGCTGCAGTCAATGTGGTCACTTCAGAAAGGAAAGGCCAATTCCCAGAGGCAGGGCACTGCTGCCAGCCCCTGCCAGAAGCAGTGTCTTCATCACCACAGCCTGCAACTCCCAAGCTAATTATGCCATCTCCAGAGGGCAAAGTGAAACCCAGCTCCTCATCCAAACTTTCATCTTCACCAAACCGAACTTCGGGGACTTGCCTGTTGCTACCTCCTACTCGGAAGAAAGACCATCATGTCACCTTTTTGTGGAGCAATGGATCCAGCCAGCCTCTTGATAAATGAAAGAGTTTTTTGGCAAACATATACTTTGAGCAAGCAAATGCTTTATCTGAATGTGTAAAGCCATCGTTAATATCACACACACTAGAAAGGCGTGTAGTTTTATTTTTAGTGAAGTAGGAAATACTGAAGTTAGTGTTGTTATTTAGAGGTTGAAGATCAAGTGGCAAACTGGTTAAACTATAAACAGGACTGGAGAGAGATGAAACGGGGAGCATCTGTCTTCTCCTTATTTGCTCATGGTGATCACTTATAGTCAATATTTTTGCTATGGTGTTAAAGCTGCATTTTAAATAGAGATTTGTGGTTGATTAATTTGTCTCCAGTTATTGTTAGAGTTCATGCATAGCATACAGTGTCAATCATTGCACCAAAAGTAGATTATCCAAATGATGGGAAAATCTCTTCCATTGGAAAAAAAATACTGTTTTTATAGGATTTCCTCTCCTCTTCAGCAGGAGGCTCAAATACCCAACAGTGGAGCAGACAGGCAGAGGCAGAAGAGATCTGATAGATCACTCACTGCCTTGAACCACAGGTGGTCCCCGTTGCCTGGCTCAGCATTCAAACTTCCCAAAAGATTGAACTTTCCAAAAGATCCAACTTTCCAAAAGATCCAAAAGACCAAAGCACCAGCCTGTTGGCCAAGCTGCCACCTCTTCCTGATGCTGCTGCTCAAGCTTCACAGGATTTTGCCAACTCATCCCCTCAAATCCCTCTTGGACTGTGGCCCAGGCACCTGACGACTGGCTCACCAACACCCCACCATCCCTCCCCATGGCAGGGCGAAAGCTGTTCCCCAAAGAGGCACCAGCACACTGAGATGCATTGGCCATCCCTGTCTCCAGCATTTGCTCAGGGCTACAGACACTCACATTGCAGCCGAAGCCTTGCTGCTGAAAACTGAAGCTCCAGAGGAGACATTTCTTCTCCACAGAGCTCTACTCTCCCACATCTCCTCTACTCTGGGCCTTCCTCAATGCACTGCAGTCCCACCCCAAGGCAGAAAACCCTCCAACACCACTTTGCCTTTGTGGTGGGTGACTGCAGCACACCCATGGAGAGGAGTGACCATAGTGAAGTGGCCACTCACCCTCACTGTCCCCGCATCCCTGAGAGCAGGACGGACAGGACATTTCACAGCAGGGCACCACAAAGGTGTGGGACCCCAACTCCAAACCTGCATCCACCATGAAATACAACGCCCTGGAGAGAAAGCTCAGACCGGGACAGCCTGGCACCCAAGCAGCCCCCACGGCCGTCTTCTCCATCCCCAAGAGCCGATGTGTGCTGCATGGCCGCCTGACACAGTTGTCCCCAGCCCCTGCGCCCAGCCCGGCCTGGCAGAGGAGGATATTTGCCCCTTATGCTCCTTGGAGAACATTCCTCAGATAAAACTGGGTTCATAACTCATCAAAATATACTAAATTACAGGAAAGCTGTAAAAAAAGAAACCTATAAACTGTATACAGATACAGGATACTAAAAGATGTAACCATAAATCAATATATACCTCATAAGAAATCTTGCTATACTTAATGTGTACAAAATATGAAGCAAATAATTACATATCAGTGTATATTTCTACAGGCTGCTTTGGTTTTTGTTTTTTTTTTTTTGTCTCAGCCTGAGATGAAAGCTAGCATTACAGATTTATTCTAGTGGAAATGCTGATGTTTGTGTGAAGTGAACTCCTTCTTTGTTTATGTAACCCCGGGTTTTCAGCTACTTTATCAAATAACTACCTCGTCGTATTTGCTGGCTGGCAGAAAACCTTAGCTTTGTTCCACAGCTGTAGTTACAGTCAGGATGATACAACAGGCATGTGGTTAAGGGGATTTTAAAGCAGCTAAAATGCCCTGGGAGGGTTCCTATCTCTAAAGGCGGCAAATTTTGTGGTGTTGGTCTGTGGGATAAATCTCCCACAGAGTATGAAGGGGGAAAGGTAGTGGTTAAAGACTCTAGTTTGTATGATGCTTTCTCCCTGAAAAGGCAATGCCCTAATAATACGCTTTAATGTTTGGTCAGGCTAGAAGTGGTCAGGCACTAGGTGATGGCTGTAGGTCCCTTCCAACTGAAATATTATTCTATTCTACTCTATTCTATTCACATTCTTATCCCTGCCTTGCGCTACACCGCACCTGAAGCAGAAGAGCTTTTGCTTTCATACCTTTGAAGTAGCTAAGGAGGAGACTTTGCTTTTCATTGCCACCACGTCACTTAGGCACTAGGAAGGAGGACCTGTGAGCACAAGTAAAACACCTGCATTGCTGAAGGTGATCTGAAGCTCTCTCCATCCTCCCAAGCTTACTCCCTATGCAGGTTGTCTGGCTGTGCTGTTCACAACCCTGCTGGATTCAGCCCAGTGTGGACCCATAATTAATGAAGGGGTGAGTGCAATGGGCCAGCCCAACAGAAGAGATGTTCTGAGTGCAGTGGGCATTTCTGGTTCGTGCTGCCCACCTAGCTAACACACATGTCCTTTCCATTCAGGTTACAAGGGAAAATCTTACCAAATTAGAACCTAATTTTTCCATTCAACAAGTACAATTCCTGCAGAAATCTGCAGCCTATTTTAAACAAGGGATTAGCAAGCACTATCAGGGCAATCTTACACCATTTTTATCAACATTTATGTAAAACCACCTTTCATGTGTGTGTGTGTATATATATATATCTAATTGCTACTTTTCTTATTGCCCCACTCATTAACAAGTACTTCTTTCTGTCCCCGGTTAACATAATTTTCCCATTTTCTTTTTTTCCCTCTAAAACAAGAGGTTGCCTTTTTAATGGGTTGCCTACTAAAGAAAATATGAAATATTTTTTTCCACACCTTGCCAAAAGTTGTCCAAAATGAAACAGTGGCAGGGTCGTGTACGTCCAGATATGTCAAGGCTGTAAGGGTAGTGGGGAGAGAAGCCTGTCTGTAAGTGGGGGGTATGATTCATTTGGATAACAATAGAGTCCACTGCCCTTTTCTACCAAATGTTTTTAGTTTGCCTCAAATAAGTCATTGTCTAACTTGTTTAAATCTTTCCATCTCTTCTTGAATTATTGTTGGATATTTGGGAAACATATTTGGGGGGTTTTATAAGGGAAAAAAAAAAGGCTGATTGCAATCACTTCCAAATAACACTTAACTCCTTGACACAAGGTCAGCAGGCGGGTTCGTGTGTGTGTGTGCGTGTGTGTGTGTGTGTGTGTGTGTTTTCTTTCTAATCTGTGAGCTGTTCCCTGAGAGACACATTGAGAACTGGGGCTTGTCTGCTGACATGTTTTACACAGCTGATCCATTAGGATCCTGCTCTTCCTAGCCTCCATGGCACCGCTTTGATCAGCGACATGTTTAAAAAAAAAAAAGAAAAAAAAAGAGAGTAAAAGGCAATTCTCTGATCAGGAATCCCTCCCCTCCACTAAATCATCCCGGGCACTTTAAAGCCATAGGAATCACTGAGGAACCCCTCAGCTCTGTGAGGCTTCACGACAGCTCTATGCTAAAACATCCAGACGTGATACAGCAACATCTTTTGCCCAGCGGCCTCTTCTGCCCGGCTCTGTGATTAACCTCTTCCCTGCCCTGGGGAGGCCCTGCCAGCCCCCACTGCCATATCTGCCTTCCCGATGGGATGCACCTGGAGGGGCTTGGTGCCCATCACACACCCTGGGCACAAAAGGCAAATGCCAGCACAGCTTCACCTCCCTGCCTGCTTGCAAAAACTTGCCTTGCCTAGAAAATGCGGCTGCTGCAGGATGCTGACACTGCCTTTCCGTTGAGGAGGTGGGTTTTCATTTATTTTTGCTGAGCGCCTTTCAAAAGGTCAGTCAGAAAAATCATATGGCATGTCTCTGAGAGAGGGCACGGAGACAGGGATGGGTGCAGATGTGTGTGCTTAGCCTGCCACTGGTGCCCAGGCCAGATATGTACGAAAATGCGATTGCAGAGACAAGCTCGCAGTATATCTCAGCCAGCCTAACAGCTGACATGAGGCACCAGCGGCACAGAGATTTTGCATAGGCTGTGGATGGTACAAAGAGGGTGAGTGATGCTCTATCCATTTGGGAGCATCCTCTGACAATGCACAGGCTAGACACAGCCAGGCTGTGGCCATGTCCATACCATAACCCCTTACAGCATATACACACACAGCCAGACAAGGCCTCACCAAGGGGTGAATGAACCCCCGTGGGTTAATCCCAGCAGCCAACGCTAGGAGTTCCCAGGTCCAGCTCAGCATGGCTGCTTGCTCTGGGATGGCTGCTCCTGTCGCACTGGCAGGCAACCAGATGCAGCAGTGGTCAGGGACTGCTGACAGATGTCACCACTTTACTTTTTGGCAAACCCTGTATGATAGACACCATTTCTTCAGCTGTTTGACACCACTTTGGAGTACCAAAAAAATGACATCTTCTTTGGTGCTTGCTGAAGGCACACGTACAGAAATGGTAGCAGGAGCAAAGCCCAAGAGCAAGCCTGAGAGGAAAGGGGGGACAGTTGTACAGAGGTCCAGGACCCCTGGCAGTGAGCGGGGAGGTGAGGACAGCCAGGTCTGCTGCCACTGCTGTGACAGTCCAGATCAGCTTCCCCATCCCTCCTTTTTTAATGTCCCTGAGCCTGGTGGGGTCTTCACCTCGGTCACTTGCTGGGCAACGAGCCAGAAATAACCCTGAGGAGCCCAACTAACAAAACAGTCATCTCTGCCTTCCAAGCCAAAAAGGAAAGTCTTCATTGTGCTAGTTTCTTGCCACATTGACATCTCACTGGGATGGAGAGCCAATGAACCCAGGATAATACGGTGGTTTGAACACTAAATAAGCACTCTGTGGTGTTCATTAGCAGCAGTTATAGTGTCACGGTGGTACGAGCACATGGTGGTACTGATTGCTCCCCTGTGTTCAGGCCTTCAAAGTGACTGCAGTTTGCAGTAGATGGGGTACATACCAGACATTGCAGAGATCCGGATGAGTTGTCCACTGCTCAAGGAAATCCCCTAAACCACAGTTCTAGCAGCTTCCCTTCTCACCCATCTCACCCCCCACACATTAATTCCTTGCCTTTTTTGAGCATTTTTCACTGACTTGAGTGATGAGAGGGACTTTTTGCCCTGAATGTCCAGCGTGCCCTTTTTATTTGGTTTACAGAACAAATAGGGTTAATGTGATGGAAGATCTATTCTTGACAGCCTTCTCGAGACTGATATTTTGACAGTGCAGAAGTTGAGGAATCACTGAAATGCGCTTTCTTTTTTCTGTACCCCTGGTGCTGGCTCACACATAGCTCTGCGATTGCCACATCCACCAACTCTGCAAAACATCTGGGTCCAGCAGCTTGTCTTTAAGGCAGATTTGAGAGCATACACAATTTTGGCTTTGGCATGAGGCATTTGCAAGGGTTTGAAGGTGTTGTCATCTACCTTGTTTCAGGAAGTCTTTTCCATGTCAAATAGTGGTAGTAAGACACCCCCAATTGTTCACATTTCCCCTCAAAGTCCCTGCAGCCTGGAGGGTACCCCTAATCTGGGTCCTCACCACCCCATTGTTTATCCTACAGGCCCTCTCTGATGTGGCACTCGTGCTTTGTTTGGCAGGCCCAGCTTAGCGGAGAATTAAAAAAAAACACAAATACCCAGAGTCTCAGTTCACTTATGCTTCAGTTCAGACCGTGGCTGGAGGAGGATCTCTTCAGCTCTAGGCTTTCCTCACAGTACAAATCCCTGTGACTGGATCCCATAAAACAGTCTCATAAGCTCCCTAAGAATTTGTCGGGATGCCAGGTCCGGCGTGCCTAGCCCTCGCAAAACAAGGTAGCTGAAAGCAGCAGAGTGAAAAGCAGCCAAACACCTTAGTAAAAGCATGGATTAAGAAAAAAAAAAAAGGCAAGCCACATTAAAACAACATCCATTTTTTTCAGGCCATTTGCAGATAAATGACCTCCTTTCTTCTAATTAAAGAAAATGTGCAATTAGCTTAATCAGATCTGTGGGAAGAAAAGCAGTCACTGAGTCTCAAAAGGCAGGTTCTGAGAAACTGCAGCCAACTTTTCCTGGGGCCGACTGGAGACACTACATCAGAAACAGCATAAGCCCTGCCAAAGCCTTCTTCCTGTGAAAAATGATGTTTCAATTTAGGCTCCTGTATATTGTTTTCGTTAATCTCCCTCTCACTTGCTTACTCACTTGCTCTCTCTTGCTCTTTGACACTGTAACTAGAGGCATGAAGAAGTATTGCCTTGTATCAATACGGGCACTGCATCCTAATTTCTCAAAGAAACGAAGCTAAGTTTACCACCTCAGTTCCCCATCAGCCTCCACGTTCTTTGTACCTTGTGATCTAAAGATGGGCTATTTCATGACACCACACAAGGGCCAAAAACATTCGGGGACTAGAATATAGGACTTTCCTTCTGGAAGGGAAAACAGGACTTGTGCAATGGGAAAAGGTCTTGAAACCCTTAGCATTTGTGGGGGTGAAGGTCCTGAGATGCTATTGGAAATCCTGGGGAAGAAGCTGAGCTCAGAGATCAGTCCCTCCTCTCTATAGACAAAGTGCGAAATTGTGCAAACTGCAGGGCCAGTTCCCTTAACCCTTTACTGGGTGTAACTGCCAGTAACCTCCTCTCGCTTATTCCACAGGCATTCAAAGAATAGAAAACAGGGAAGGAACCGTATTTAGAAAAAACAACTGTTTTAAAGCATTATCTATTCAAATAGTTTTAAAGTCCAATTTTCTTCCTGAAAGTGGGGAAAATTCCTTTTAGTCAGGCAGAATAAAGAGCCAGCCCTATGATGATCTTGCAAACCCATGAATTGGGCTGCAACTGGGCAAATGGGGACACAACTAATTATCAGAACAAATAACCCTTATTCTGTCCATTCCTTACCATGCATTTCCTAAGGGCATTTTCAAGCATGTTGTGAACCATCTCTGCAGCCAAGCAGGGGGTTGGCTTTTCTCTGGATGTTGTTCCTGAGAAGCGAGAAAGAGATGCGAAGTCGCCCCTCATTTACCCATGGAGGGTAGTGTTGGCATCAGTGTTTGCTGGCTCTGCTGCACTCCCAGTGTAAGAGATGAAGACCACATCACAAGTAAGTGACTATGGCTCCTGTTTGATGCTCTTCAGTGTGTTATCAACATTATTCTCATACTAAATCCAAAACACAACACTATACCAGCTACTAGAAAGAAAATTAACACTATCCCAGCCGAAACCAGGACAACCACTTACTCAGCAAGCGCCTGCTCCTGTTCATGCTTACCTGCACTTCAGCCTATTGCTAATATGTCTCGTAAGACTTGGGCTGACATTTCATATGGGTGCTTTCCCTGTCACCGCAGGTGACAATGTCCCAGTTTGCCTGTTTCAGATGTCCTTTTTCTGTCCCATGGGAATGACCTTGACTCTTTGGTGAGTGACTGGGTTTTGTGGACAGCAAGGTCCATGTCTACACCTGTACCTGCAGGGGCAGGTATGAACTGGAGATGTTGTACTAGTTCATCTGGCTGATGAAGTGTCTCCATGACCTCTATGTGTTGGCAAAACTCTGGTTTCTCATACACAGGCAGTAAATACCTCCAAAACCAGACTTTTTTTTCTGATTCTGGAGGCATCTTTTTTTCTAAACCCTTCTGCCCCCAAGATTTTCAGTCTTTCTTGTTGACATTTTCTAGAAAACACACAGATTTTGAAATGTCCATGTGTTCTTTTTTCTATGCTTGTTTCAGATTTTTTTTTTTTTTAAACAAGTAAATGCTCATTTTTTTTAGCTTTGGCCTGGGTTGGTTTGTTTGTTTGTTTGTTTACAATTTTCCATGTAGAAAAAAGTTAGAAATGCTGTTCCAAAGAGTAGAGGTTTCCCTGCTGTTGCCTGTGCTTCCTTGTTGACCCCTAATTTTTTTCCGTCACTGGATAAGGGGAAAAAGTCAGGGTTAAAAAAAAAGATGGGGCCCTAAAATATCTCCAAATCAACAATAGGAATGGATGTGTTTATTTTTTGGTTGGTTTCCAAAAATCCAAAGGAGGTAATACTTTATGTTAAAAATATTTATTAGCTCGGGTAATGAACACATTCAGATAAAGAGCCCGTTGCCTGAAGTGTGAGGCAACAAATAAGCTAAACCTTGCCTATTTTACATCATGTGATGAATGTTTCAGTGCAAAACCAAAACATCTTGACCAGTCAGGAGGGAATAACGTGCAAGTCAGTGTCATGCAGATCAGCTTGCGCCCGTTCGATTGGGATGGGAAAACAATTGATATCCCCCGGGATGGATTCAGCTTTGCCGTCACCCCCAGGCTCATTTGGGGGAGCTACGGGGTACAAACTGGGGGCTGCAGCCAACCCTTACCACCAATTTCTAGCAGCCACCAGCCTACAGGGTGGGTTGAGAGAGCAGAGTTTGCGTGTGCGTCCGTGGGTCCCAGTGGACCCCTGGGGATTTGCCTGGCGTGGCAGGGGCCAGCAGGCTCCCTGCCAGCAGCTCTGAAACAGCGAGAGCTAAAGGCTGGCCTGAGTCTCTGAAAAACCCCATCAGTAACATTTCTGACAAGATAAATTGCATTTTAAATGTGGAGATGACCTTGGTAATCAGAAATAAATCAGCAGGATAATCAAAATTGATGGGTAAGTCAAATCTAGAAAATTTATATACTGGAGCCCTATAGAATAGCTTGGAAATCCCCGTAAGTTGTGTCCTGGCTGAAATTTTGGTCCCTTTGCTGTAGTAATTTAAACTTTTCTATTTACTTTGGCACTCCTCTGTTCAGTGACTTGGCCTGATCAAAATGCTTTGATATGTCCAGCAAGCATAAAAAATGTAAAAGTCAAAGGGTAGTATCTTGGTTTAGGACAACTGTGAACATGAAATTTAATCCTGGGCTTTGCAAGAGTGACTCTCTAGGACATAATGGGGGGGAAAACAATTAATACTACATTAAAAAAAAAAGAGCAGTACTTCCTTTTCACTTTGCTTTTCAATGTCCTGTAATTTGGGCCAAACCAAACAGTGCTTACGCCACTACTGATGTTACAAGTTCATGTACCGCTGCTGATGTTACGTACATTAACACAGCAGTCACTGGAAAGGAAAAGCAAGTGTAATTTGTCCAGAACATGGACAAAAGGAGAGTACAGAATGAAGCCGGTCCTCCCATTACTTTTTTATTCCCTTATGTTAATTGCTTTCTTGATACACCCTTGCTTTTGTCTTTTTGACACGTAGGCTACCATCACGCTCCACAGCTACCAGAGCTGAAATTGCTCCAAGACCCATTATCCCTTAAACAATATTTAATCTTCAGGCACTGCTCTGACACTCTTCTAAAACCTGTTTACTGGCTTCAGAGTAGTTAGTCCTGCTTCACATTAGTGCAAGAAAAGTAGAGTCAGGCCAACTCTCTGATCTACTCAGGCCTGACATGTGGCTTACACTGCTTTTGTATCGATCAAGAATTTGGCCTTGAGATCTCCACACTCTTGGTTTGACCCAGTGTTTAAAAAAAATACTTCCAAATCTGTGCCTCTCTTTTCTGCCTTTCCTTCATCCTTTCCAGAACACTGCATACACTTCATGTTTGCAAACTCGACCAAAAGTCCTGGACCTCTTACAGGCCATTTATTGCTTTCTTGAGTTTACACACATCTGTCTTCTTAAAAACATTTTGGAGAGAAGCATCACTTTTTTGTAGGGCTGGTAAAGATTCTTCCACTGAAACTGCTCTGAAGTAAAGTTGGTTTTTAGCTAACAAGAGAAAGTGTTCTTCACAAAGCATGTCAGGGAACAGTTTCTGTTTTCCATTGGCAAAACTCAAATGCCTGCGAACTGCATCTTGAGATTTCAGTCCCTGCAGTTGTCACTTCGGTGCCCAATGTTCCTGTTTTCTTCCAGGGGTCTGTTCAATGCTTGAGTGATATCTTCAATGCTATAACCCAGATATTTTCTCTCAAAAGCACTGTCTGTCCCTCTGCTACCCCAGGATCTGAGCAAGGAGTTTGACATGGCATGACATGACAACTCCTTCAGAAGTTCTCTGATGGAATTTCCATCTCAGTCTTCCTTGTCTGGGACAATATATTTAAGCATTTAATAATCAACATGGAACAGGGTAGTTATTTTCTGACCAGCCTACTTGCAAATTTTAAAGCCCTTTATATATTTAAGGTTACAGTCCTTAACTTGGGCCAAACAATACCACCGGTACTAACCAGCTGATAGAGAAGGTAAACAGCCAGGCAAAGAGGTGAAGGTCTGGGAGAAGGATATAAAAAAAAATTACAAATTATGTTTTTGGTATGTGTATTGAGAATTGAAGATTATTGAAGATCAAATCTGAGGAGTCGTGTAGGTGCTAGATATGATGCATCAAAGGAAAGTAACTAAGTTCATTGACAAGTGTTGAAGATGAAAGACTAATGGTTAACAAAGAAGCTGGAAAACAGCTCAGGAAGAGTCTAAGAGGGGTATGGAGGCACATCAGTGAAAAAAATGTGTCTCTGTTTCCACACCATGAATTGCTTTGGTTCCCTGTTTTCCTAACGTGGAAGACCCGATGCAACAAGTGGTGCTAGTGGGGAAGGACACAGCTAGGCCACATAAGCACACCACATCCAGGTCTGAGCCATCTAACCATCCTTCTCTGAGCATGGGGAAAGACCCTTTGGATGGCACTTTGGGGAGGACATATCAGACACAACCTCAGCGGAAGATCCAGCTCAGGGATCATGGAGCAGGAAAAAGGCCATGCCACCTCTGCTGCTGCTGAAGGAGATACAGGCTTTTGGGGGGTGTGATGGGAGAGCCAGACATACAGGACTTCAGTTGCCCACTGTGGAGGACCTGTTTATTATTAGCAAAGGGGTCTTCTTGTACTGAGACCAGATATGTGTTCAGCCACTGGACATGCAAGGATTTGAAATCATCTCGGTCTGCTGTCTCCAGGAACAACTGCTGCCTCCAGGCAACCAATGAAAGGACTCTCTGCTTAGGATTTACCCATTTGTGGTCTAACCTTTTAAAATCATTGATTAGGTGTAACATTTTACCATCTTCTTACTGGTTTCTTTCTCTCTTATTACCCTTTACCATGATGTGAACTACATTCTGATGTCATGTGATATTTTTCTGCACTGAAAAAATATGAGGATTTTTTGGGTTGCTGTTTTTATCTTGCAGATACTTATCACTGTTTTAGGGAAAAAAAAATGCAACTTGATGGCTCAGGACTTCAAGCAACCCCCTTCCCCACAGCAATACCCACAACTATAAGTGCAGCTTATTGGGAAATAGAGTGTACAGCAATGCACACATAATAAGCAGTTCAAATTCTGGTCATGCTCAGACAGCAGTTACTGCCATAATTTTCTGGCTTTGCATTAACTCATTGAGCAGGAGCCTTGGCTTGGTCACAGCATTTTTTCTTGTCTGAAAGATGACCTGGTTAATAGAGAACAAACACTGGAGCTCCTCTGTTCTTTCCTTTTGCCTCTTACACATGCGCATACACATACTAACATGCCTATATGTGTGTTATATATAGATATAATACACATATATAGAACACTCATATATACATATACATATATTTTTTATATATATATAGGCAAAAAAAAAGAATCCTCATACTCTTTTCTAGTGCCAATGCACGTGAAGACTTGAATAGGCAGTCTGCTTCTCTGCTGTAGTCTTACATGCTCTCATTTCCAATAATACAGCAGATGCCCCTAGATCATATGGAGGGGAAATAGCTATACCAGCTGCTTCTGGACAGACAAAATAGGCTTTTGTGGCTATAATGTAATGTTTTCCTTGAAATATATGTTGTGCCATAGGAATAGGTGGCATTCCAGGCTCTTGAAGGAACATACTTTTTCTTGGAATGCAGGTGAAGTATTATCTATCAAAAATATAAAATGACCATCAGCAACAGCAAGGAAATTAGGCACATGCAAATGAAAACAGTCAGAAACCTGGCTCTTACCCAGGCGACAAGTGATTTCTGCTTCTTTTAGGAGTTATGCACAGACAGTGATACTGTCAGTTCACACATGATAAAACTACCCCAGCCTTAAGTGGCTTTCCAAACTAAGGTAGGTCTTCAGGGTTCAGCTGCAGGTATGTTGGGTTGGATGGATATTTGGCCAGCCTTGGTTCAAAAGGCTGCACTTGCAGCAAAGCTCCTGTCCCCATGTGGGAAATGCCAGGGGACCCAGAGAGTGGGGTGAGGTACCAGCCATACCTGCTTCCACAGCATGATATAGTTGACCAGGTTATTAGGGCCAGCCCATGACAGCAACACTGTGTATATGTCTGGTGCCTCCTTCGGACACTCTGACAGACTCTTTGCTGTCACATTACACTAGTTAAATGAAAAAGGCAAATGATTTAAGCACTGTTCCAGGTGTGCCATGCAGGAGAACCTCATACCCAAAATTTGGGCTGAAAATAAATCAACCTGGGGACATGATTTTCTGAGGCTCAAGTTACAAAGTTCTGAAAATCACAGGAGTCAGAGCTTGCTCATCACCTCATGCTGTAGTTTACACTGCTGCAAACAGGGAAAACAGATGTAAAACACCTGACTGTTGTAAAATGGCTGCACAAGCTGTGAGGCAACTGAGGGGTAGTATCTATTGGTGCTGCTGAAGGTGGAGCTGGTCTCACATTTGTAAGGGTGTTTAAAGGATGCAGAGAGCTGATTTTAAAGACAAAAAATCAGAAGGGCTCTGACTGTCCCAGCTTTCTAGGGGTGGCAAGAAGGCTTCCCAGTTCTTGCACACTGCTGCTCTGGGAGCCTGTCTTCAGTAGGATACAGACCATTATTCTAAAAGGAAGAAAGTAAATCGAGCGTCCCTGCATGAGAAGGCGAGGAAAGCTTGGAACAGTAAAATCTTGTTTGCTAATGACAGTTCTGAGAATTTTTTAAAAAATGAAGTGGGAAAAAAAAAACCCCTCCATGAAACGCTGATTAGATGCCAGTTCACATAGCTCTCCTTGGCTACTATGTATTATTATTATTATTTCTTTAAAAGACTAATAGATCCTATTCTTGACAAATGCAAAGCCAGGAGGTGGGATCTTATCCGGTATTTTCATTTTTTAGCCCACAAGAGGCAAAGATTGTATCAGAATATTATTTGTCTGCCCAAATCACATTCACTGTGTGAACCTCTGCAGAGGACTTCCATTCTCGGGAAAAACTGTTCTGTCAAACAGAGTGCAGAAGAAACACTCCTTCTCATCCTGGTTAAGCCAGCTCAGTTAGGACAGAATCTCTTTTCCTAGGCTAAATTTCCAGACCCAACTTTCAAATCTGCATTTACAGTTTTTACCTGAAAACCGCTACACACAGAGCAGATTGGATCTGGCATATGTGAAAAAGCCGAGTGCTTGAACAGCTAGGTCACATGTATGAAGCTGTGAAAATGGTAAGGTGAACCTCAAGAGAAGGCTGATGGAGCAGAAATGTGGTTGGGCACATCTGATTTCCCCTCACCACATGGGAAACATGGCTTTCACTGAATGGCTTTTTGAGCACCCAAAAGTCAACTCATATGCAAAGAGCTTTGAAACTCTTAATATGGAGGTGCTTTAAGAAACATGTGGGAGATCTGCTGGACAGATAGGGTTCAAAGCTTCCATCACAGTCATCCTATAAAGCCCTAGGGACTTCCAGCCCAGTAAAAGTAGCCCACAGAGATCTTCATGTTCTCAACTTGTCTTCTGGATGACATTAAAGCAGAGGCAGTCCCAGAAGGCAGGCACTATCCTTAGCCTTGTGCTTATCTGTCTATGCACATTTTCTCCAGCACTTAGTGTTACCAGATCCTGACTCATGAGACTGGCTTTGCTTTTTTATGAAGCTACCAAAGGGTCCTGGTGCTAGCATGTGTGTGAGTGTTCTGATAAGGGTATGACAGCGTGTGGGAGGCCAGGGGCTGGTAATGCCACTGGTATGTTGAGTGGGGAATTAGCTGTGTGTGTGGAATGACCTCTTCTTCCAAAACCTTTCCAAGACAGAGGCCAAGGAGAAAAAGCAGCAGTGACAGTTCAGGGTTCAGTCCACTCTAACAAAACTTTCCATCCTCGTGAATGGAGTAATTCACTGGATTCTGCTTCCCGTTTTGCTTCTGTATCCTTTTCATCTTAAAATAGAGAACTTCCTCTCAGGGGAATAACTTCTGCCATAGCACAGCCTCGGTGATGTCAGTGGAGTTACACCAAAGCTGAGGTTGATCCCCATGTCTCATTGCCAGCAGGTTTTCTGGAGTTAGACCTTGGGTAGCACAACACTGAGAGGCATTTGCACTGTTTTGGCCTCAGCCTGGTCCCTCTGAGAGCACTGCCTTGCAGAAAGGATTAAAAAATAAGGGGGAAAACCCATGAAAATGTTGCAGTTGTTTCTGCACAGAAGAGTTTAAAATGGAACCACGTTTTATGGAATTTCTCACACACATCCTCTCCCTCCCTCAAATTTCAATGTTCCCTTTTCTTCTCTTCTCCCTGTTTTTGACATATTGCCACTGAGTGAAATGAAATGAGAAATAGCCAGGGGCTTGCTCTGACATTTTCTTCCCCACCCCATCCATCTGTCCACCCAGACTCTTCTCAGTTTTAATTTTTATTTTTTTTAATAGTATGGAATGGCAAAAGGGAACTGTAGGCTATGTGTACTCATTTGCTGTAACCCATCCGTTCTCCCATTCCTTGCCACCTTTCTTATCATTCCTTCAGCATTTTTTTGGACCATCTAAAGCTGAAAAAAAAAAAAAAATCCCTTGTCTGCAGATTCACTCCAGATTGACAGGGAGGGAAAAATCTGGCCCAAACATCTGAGATCAAGAGCTTTATGGCCTAGTCCTGCCTAATTTTAAGGGATTTTATATAGCAGAATTGGAAAGAACCAAGAGACACAGCACATGTTCTGAAATACCAAGAATAACAAAGCAAAGGCTTAATGAGTTCCAATGTGTATGTCTGCTGTGAGTAATGATGCTTAATCCTGCTACAAAATAATTCCTTTATATGTTCTTCTGTTTTTTAAAAAATGCATCATTGCTGCACTGGGGTCATAAAAATTACGAATATGTTTTCCCATGGCATGAAGCCATAGCATACTGTAAGGCATTGTGCTGGGCCATTATACACAGCCTGTAATCAGAAACAAATGTATTAAGGGAGATGATGTGATGTTACATGAGAAAAGTGAAAATAGAGCAGGGAAATGTGATAGACAGTGACTTGGACCACAGCATCCGCTCTGAACAGCCCCTTTCTCTTCAGAAATCAGAGGCTATGCCAGAAGAAGTTGTGTTTCTAGATCCTGGTCTAGAAAATAGAGTCAAACTTCTTGGAAGACGGAGGAAATAAAACTTGTCTGGGAGTCAGAGTAGGCAAAAAAATACTGAATTTCCCATTCAGAAAGAGAAATACTGCTATGCTGGTGAGGGTGGTTCTCTGTGGTGTGCATTAGCACAGGCTTGGTGGTGGTCTCAGAAATGCAAAGGAGCCCATCCCTCCACTCCTCCAACTTACAGGTTTGTTGCAGGGGTCCAAATGTTGGCCATGACATGATAAGAGCTATCATTGAAGAAAGGGCTCTTGTTTCTTTGGAGTTTATGTTTATTGCCATTATGAGCTTAAAAACTAAACCTGCCTCAGATTAGGAGAAATGGAGCAACTAATTTGTCTATTTGCCAGTGTTTATTTCCTAAAATAAAATAAAATAAAATAAAAATGCTGTTTGTGACAGCTGCTTTAATTTCCAAGAGTATACCATGACTCTTCAACAACAAAGCTGGATTTTAATTTATTGACTTTGAGCACGCAGAGCAAAAGGTCAAGTAAAATGAGACTCCTTTAGAAAAATGATAATTGCTATTAAGAAGCATATGGGCCATTTGAATGCTCTGACACTTTATTTCCAAGACCCTTAGAAAGGCCTTTAGAAACTCTTAAAGCTCAGCCACTTGAACCCTTTGAGAGATGTGCAGACTGGGCCATAACTGCAATGTGCAAGTGAGAGCAGTCTTCTCCCCAGCAGCAAAGCAAGTTATGCTCTTATTTCCCAACTGGTACAACAGTGGGCCCTAAAATGAGAGCAGTGCCCAGAACAACCTACCTTCTATCCACTGACATTTCCCTCTGATGGCTGTCCATATGCCAGGATGCCCAACACACAAGGTTTTTCATCCAATTCAGGTGAAAGCTGTATCAGCCATAGATCCCTTGCAAGCCACCATAAGTAAAAGGCAGAGAGTAAGATCATCAGCATTTAATCATGAGGGCAGTAATTCATAAATTATCTAGAAAGCAAATTGCTTGGACAATACTGCTTTCTGCTTTCTTTTTTCCCCAAAACTGCCTGGTTTTATCAGTTGAGTAGGGCACAATAAAGAGTACCAAAGGACCTGGATAAATAAATCCTACGTAATTATTGACAATTGTCTTAAGAATTGTCTCAGCAGTAATCTTAGAAATGGTTCGGATCCACTTAAATCTGCAAGACAAGCAGTTGCTTCTTCTATGCCTTCTACGGAAAAGAACTGTCTGCTCAGCAACAGAGGACTTGCTCCATTTTTTCCCCTGGATGTACAAATAATTGATACAAACAGGAAAATTATACCTTAGGCATTATAAAGCAGGGCCTTTTCTTCCTAGTGTCTGGATCATGGATGAAAAATTAGTATCTTTGCAATGGGAGAAAAGTTGCTCAATATTTGATATTTTTGGACTGTGCGATACAAATGTGTATTTATGAACCACATCAGTAAGCCAGGTGTCTTTGTTGTAAATCCTTATGTAGCAGCATTTGCTTCTTTTCTATCCCTGTTTCTCCCTTATGAAACAGTATGGCAACTTTAAACCATAAATAATCACAGTTAGGGATTTACCATAAAGAAAATCTGAATAATGCTCTGCTGATTCCAGTTAACTTCCCCTTCGCATGAACAAATCCCCTTAGTGGATGAACCCCCATGCATCTAAAGCTGTTGAGACCCCCAAACACAGGAGGTAAACCATATGCATTGCATCTGTTTGCTTTAATGAAATGATTGATTTATTGGTCACATTTGTTTTTATCCCCTGGGTTCTTATCAGAGAGCTCCCAACATCAGTCAAAATCACAGCTGTCATTCACTACAGCACAGTGCAACTCAAAGACTTTCCCAGTGCTCCCAATTAGCAGGGAGCCTTCCCCACCACCCCACCCCACCCCCCAGCATGTCCCCTGCCAGGGCACAGATATCCCCTTGTCCTACAGTTCTTTGCTTCCTAGAATAGCTAGATTTGAGGACTGAGAGCCTTCCTAATGGAGCTTGAGTGCATTTGCAGCACAATAGGTCATTTCTGGCTCACTTGCTTTCTTTTCAGCTCATAGGACAAAAAGGGACATGCTTACACCATTTGCTTACATTGGTAGGTAAAGAAAACCTTAAATGTCGCATGAGTCACTTGCACTCAATTAATTTCTGCTTGTGTTATTTATTCCCTTTTAAGATACCACTTTTATTCTATATGTGACCTTCAGCAATGGAGCTGATAACAAGAACGCTACTTTGGAAAAGTGAAAGGTTAAACATTAACCAGAAAAATAGTTCTAAGACAAATATTTTGAATGTTTTTTTCCTTCATATTTGGAAGTAACTTGTCACTTCCCCTCTTACCACCCTCCCTCCCCCTGCCCCATATTACTGTTGTGCTGCTGTTCCTGATACTTGCTTGATGCAGTAAGCACTTGTACCACCACATGATGGACTCCACTCCGTCTACTATGAATTGGCCAGATCTCTTTGCTGGATGCAGGCTCTTGCCTGATTAGCTTTCCGTTAACAATTTCTGGGCTTTCTCACCTCCTAGGGAGCGCACCCGAGAGAGAAGCCCCCATCACCATGCTCTGAGACAGGGACTCAGCTCTGTGCTCCCTCTTTTACTCCTTGATGCACATGGGGAGTGAAGAAAGGAAAAAAATAATATGTGAACTGGGGAACAGGGCAAAGGATTGTCCGAGCTTCAAAAACACTGTTTGACGTTGACGCACTGATTTTAGCAGATGTCTTTTTCCTCCATGACCCACAAGCTTCACTCAGGCATAACCACTGTCCCCAAGAATTTGAAATTTATTCTACAGTGTGAGTCAACTGGGGGAGGGTGTTGTGCAGCTTTGGTGGTTAAGAAGTCTTCACATTGGTTAAGAAAGGACTGAAAAATGAACAATAGTGTCTGCCTTCAACGCTGAGTGCCTATTTTACCTGTGTATCGATTAATCTTTTTTATGTGGAGACATGCTTGTTGAGATCCAAGTGCTCTGAAATTACTTCAGCTTTTATGCTTTAAGGCCGTCTCCAACCTCAGTCACAACAACATCAATTGTCAAAAAAAAATCTGTAAATCAATGATGTTACTTCTGCTCCCACCCATTTTTGGAAGCCCAGAACATGGGACATGCGTATATTTTATTCAGTACAACAACCTAATTGTCTGGTTTTTTGTTAATTTGGGTAGCAAAAATAAACCACCAAAAGTAAAGATGAATGAAACAGCTAAGATAAAACTAAAGCCAAACAAACATAGACAACAACAAATTAGGTTGCTGGAAAAGGGTAACTCCTGCTCCGGGAGTCATTCTGGGTGGTTGAGGCTCTGTCTCAGCCCACAGCAGGACGGGGGTCCTGGGCCACAGGACCAGCCCCTTTCCTGCTGCTTCCCCTCTGCCCTTTCTGCACAACTGACACCCTTGGCCATGTCTTGGGGTTGTTCAATCTGCACTTCACAGCGCAAACATTGTTCTACTGGCAATATTTTCATCTACCCCAAAAAAACCTAAAACAAGCAGCAAAAACTGTAACAAACCCACAGACAATCCCAGCACCTTTATTGCTTTTTAGCACCACGGATTGATAAAACCCTGCTATTTGTCTGTATATCTCACCCTGTTCTGTCTCTCAAGACTTGTAGACTAAGTGATGTCTCATACCAAAGAAAGACACCAGGTTAGACTATGCTGTATGAATAGAGATTTCCTTTCATCACTTCTTATTTTGCCATACTTCGGTAAGTCCTCTTGTCCTTTGACATGGAACCAGGTGAATAGAAACCTCCTGGTCTTCTTCTTTGGGATGATTTATTATTTCATACGATTTCCTCATGTCTCCCCTTATTTATGTCTCCCACAAGGTAATCTGTGCTGGGATAACAGACTGCTCCACCGGTGTTGCTGATGCAGCCAGTGCCAGAGAATACCAGAAACCTCCCATCATAATTTCTTTGCAGAAAATTTGCAGCCAGGGTCACAGACCCATAAGGCAGGCTTGGCTTAAGGCAACTGGGGCCTGAGCCTACCACAGCGTGCCTTCTCCCAGCCCTCCTAGCCTGGCCCATGCTCTCCCCCCTCTCTCATCCCCCTCGCTCAGATCCCCACTGAGCCCTCCTTCCCCAGACAGACGATCCCTCCCTGTCGCCTCCCTGGGATGGACTTCTTCATTTTTCCTTAGCCAGCTCCCCTGGACAGACTCTTGGTTTCTCACTGACTTGTTGTGCTGTTGAGGTTTCTTGGCCTGGGTCCCAGGGTTCCTGCCTTAATCCATCCCTTCAAAGAGATTTGGATAAGTCTGGATAAGCTTCCAATCCTCTGGATGCTTATTCAAAGTGCGAGGCTGGGGGGAAGGGGGAGCATCCCTGAAGGAAGCCAGAGGCCAGCTATGTACAGTCAAACAATCTTTTTTTTTCTGAATCAGAGATACGTCCCCAAATCCCTCAGCACCTGTGCGTCAAAATCTGCATTTATGTTAGTAAAAAGGCAAACCCCGGCCCATACATCCTGAAGCAAAATGCCTGGACATTTAGACATAAAGAAGGGCCAGCATCTTGTCAGGGTGTCTGTTGCAGAGTTAAAAACTGGGATTCCTTCTTTCAGGAGAGCTCGAGTATGTTTACATACCATTGGGTATTTTAGGGGTGACTCACTACAGAAGTCCTGTCTGAAACCAAGAAAGATCAGTTTTGAAATCATATGCACTGAAGAGGTGTGAACACAGCAACAGATCACAAAAAAATGTGAGGCTGGACTCTCCAGCCCGCGGGAGTCCTGCTGGGCGGCAGTCTGGCTGGGGGGGGTCCCTGCTGTGGCCAGCCACTGGCTCTGGGAGCATGGGAAGGATGAACCAGCTATAGGAGCTGGGCCCAGAAGGAAAACTCTCTGTACCATCCGTCTTCCTCCTCACTTCTGATGTTACGGATGGGCTGAGAAAGTGACATTTGGAGCCATTTCTGCACGTGTTTTGGGTGCTTCCGGTCCTGGTTTGAAGTTGCTGGCACCTGTTGTGAAACTAGGCATTTTCACAACATTTTGGCTGCACCGGAATTAGAAGCAGATTTCAGCCCCTCTGGAACCAAAACCAGCATTTGCTCAAACCACAGTTAGTCCAGTCCTTCCCATTAGCCCCTCAGCATTCAAGATACATTCATTCATAGTTTAGTTTCCTGCTCCAAACATGTTCGCTTTGGGAAAACTGATCTTTATTTTCCATCCAAATGAAGCCCAGTTGTGTCCTGTCCACCAAAAGAACAATCTGGCTTAAAGCAGCTTTAAGAAAACCACTATCTGATGTCAGTAAATCTCTGTCTATGCTATAACTGCTTTAAGTCAGGAAGCAGTGGGTGTGCTGAAAACAACACATAAAGATAAAGATTTCCAGTGCCAGGAACGTGAATGTATTTTGGAAGAAAACACAGGGGGCACTCTGTGCAGGAAGAGGTGAAAATACGTATCAGCCCGTGGAGCCTGCCAGTGCCGCAGCACACACGTGCCGGCTGTCTGGGGAAGCCACATCTTCAGATGGAGAGAAGGAGGCACTGGAGAGTCCTGAACACATGCAGAGTGAATGGCTGCTGCTATTATTTGCTTCTTTGTCTCGCAGCAGAGCAGTCTGTGTTCCTCTGTCCTCTAGGAGCTGAAGGAATGCATCAGAAGACAGCTCTCTTTTGCAGGAATGGATGTTGAACAATTCCTGGGAGCAGGAGAGGATTTGGCCATCTGGCCATGTTGCACTCCTGGACTCCCACGGGGACCTACCCTTGTCCTTTCCTGAGCAGAACGGGTGTTTCCACAACCAAACCCTTACACGCTGGTCAGGCTTTGACCCTACAACAACATGCAAACCCTCAAGGAAAAGGGCATCTATCAATCCTGTGGGCTGACTGTGTCCCTAGAAAAGCCACTATAACATGTGATGCTGGAATAATTCCACCAAAGCCAAGGATATATCTATCCCTTGCCCAGCATGTGTAAGTTAGAGGGGAAGACAGGTCATTGCTCTCTGTTAGATATATACCTAGTTATCAACCTACTTCTTTGTCTTGTTGCTAGATTTCCTCTGACTTACAACGCAGAACAAAAAAAAAAATATTGGAAGTATATATCCACTTTGTTACTGGAGCACTCTTCTTCTCCAGGAGATATCATCTTTTGGGTCCCAGAGCATTGCACTTATAGGAAAGAGAATCAGACCTCTGACCAGTTCCCTACTTAAAAGGCAGAACGTTTTTTAAGCCATGAAGACACACAAGACAGTAAGTTACTAGTTTACAGCGTGTTTTGACTCAGAATAGTAGCCCATCACCTGCATCTTTTACTAACAATGCTACTTACACAGCTTCGTTCATCCCAGAGTATCCCAAAGCTACTCATAGAGCAAAGTGCTAGCAATCTGAGTTCCACTGTCCGTATGTTTTGTCTGCCATTAGCCTTCCTCAGACAACTTTTGTGCTCTAACTCTCTTCATAGTTCTTTTGGGAGGGAAGCAGAAGGCACATGGAGGGTTGCAGCTCTCCTATCACCCCTTGCCAGAAGGGAAAAGGCAATGGCAGAGGGCCACAACAAAGGGTATTGCCTTAGCTTACAAATATGCATTCCACGTTGTGTCGTTGGGAGGTTGTGTGGTGTTAGCAGGGCTGGGGTGGCAGAGTGGGGGAGACAGCACCTTCTCTTGTTCTGGGGAAATGGATGTCCCAGCAATGTTCCTGGATCACCCCTTAGGATACAGCCTTACAGACAGGAATGCTATCACCACGCACAGTCTCTGCCTTTCCAAAAGTGGATGGGAATGGTGATACTTAGGGGAAGCCACTGGAAATCCTGGCCACAGTAAATCTGTTTTTTAAAATAATCTAATTATCAGAATATCCATGTGTTTGTGTGACCTTTGTACACACTTGTCTCTAACATAGGTTATAAAGGCTTTGGGCAAGAGCCCTCTGTGCTCGCCCTCTCCTACTCCATATTCAGACATGCCTGTGAAGGCAACTGTATAAAACTGTCATGGATTCAGACAGGTCTGGTCCCAGAGCGTCATGCTGTACCCAGCATCTCCGGGGGAAAACTGGCAAGCAAAAAGGCCCTTCTGGGCACATCATCTGGTCTCCGGCCTCCATAAAGTTACTCATTCCTTGCTGAACTGCAATTGCCTTTCCAAAGCCAGAGAAAATAACCTATGCATTTAGGGATACTTACACAACCTAAAAGATCCAGCATAATTCTAGTGAGCACAGCCATGGTAGTGGTCTGCTGCCAGGTATTCAGACAGAGTATATAATAAACGCAAGAGAGCAGAGCTCATGAAAGTAAGGGCAAGAAGCATGTTAAGACACAGGAGTTAGCCTGACTAAGTCTGGCTTCTCCCTAAGAGGGAGAGCAAAGTGCTGTCCCCTGGAGCCTTCTAACACTGAAGCTTACAATAATAATGAAATCTCCATGGGCCCAAATGTGCCTCCCACACACATCTCGGGTAGGAGCTTACCACACAAGGAGTCCTGCTGAAATGAATGGGCTGTGTGTGGATTACAAGACGCTATTTGGAATAACAGAGGGTGACCTTGCAGACATTTTCCCATTGTTGTTTCCACTGTCCATTCAGTATACCTGACTTTAAGTTCAACTGTGCCTCTCCATGAAGGAAATGAAACACAGGGAGGGAGAAAGAGGGAGGGAAACGTATTTATATGGGGAAGCATGGTGTAATGGCTGAAGTACAAGCCTAGAAGACTTGGTCTCCAGCCTTGGCTCTCCCACTGACTCCTTCTGTTATATGGATGCAGTCACCCCATCTCGGCTCCATCCGTCTGCCAAACGGAGCCTGTGAGTCGGGCGTTCCATGCGAACATCACAACATGCGCAACCCTGGTGACATGGGGCTGGAGAGGGTCCCCCAGGATCCCACTACCCATGCATCGCCCTGTGTGGGTACAGCCCCTGAAAGGGGTCATGTGGCTGTAGCTGTGAAGGAGGCTACGGCGGTGTCCTTTTCCTGTTTGCTTTATTCCCGGGGGTTATTTCTGGGCTGGAGGGAGGCTGCAGCGTGATGTCAGTGTGTAAACAGGGAGGTGCGTGTCGTCAGGGCTCGGGGGGTGGAGATGAAGGCACGTCTGGCTCCCTGGAGGGGGGAATGGGGAAAAAAATCAGTGCAGATAAAGAAACATAAGGGAAATGGCAGTAGAGCCTGGAGGAGGTGGCGGGGGAGAAGGGGAAAAAGGCTGCTGTCCCCATGCAAATCGTTTGGGAAAACAGTGCACCACCCTCCGTTAATTCCCCTGATTAAAACCACATTAGTTTGTAGGTGTCGGGGACAGGCAGCTGTTTTCAAGGAAGCCCTGGCTCCACCAGGTCCTTGCTTGCTGGGCAGCGGCGGCTCTATCTGGAGGTAAATGTCAGCGAGGCGCGGAGCCTGCCGACGCTTGTCCTCCTCCTGACAGGCCCTGGCCAATGTCCTGCTGCTGAGGGTCGTGGTAATTTACGTCCCTTCTGTGTACATTAACTTATCTGCAGCAGAGCTGGCGGGGCTCTTTCAGCCAGGCTGTCTCCTCTGCAGGCTGGGAGACTTTTCCTGCCTGTGGGACCCGGAGCAGGGACCGGCTGCGCGCCCCTGCCAAGTTCCTGCGCCGGACCAACAACAACAAGCAGCGCCATGGAGCCGGCGGCCACTCACCCAGCCCCGCCAGCATCACCCATGGACCCCGTGGACCCCGTGGACCCCATGTCCCCTGCAGCCCCGCGTGCCCTGGGGAGAGGGGAGGCAGGCAGCTGCTGGAAACCAGGCACTTGGTTGTAAGCCCCCCACCCCGACTCTCCTTCCTGGTTTTATTCTGCTGTTGCTGCAACAGCTCAAACGGTTATTTATTATTTGCAGCTCCCCCCGGGCACTTTTCCCATCCCTCCTCCCCTGCCCCCCATGGAAGGAAGCAGCCTTCTCATGCAGGAGGCAGATATTTCCCACTGGGCTGCAAATTTTGGTGGCCTGGCAGGGGTGACTATCCTTATGCATTGGCTTGGAGGGACGTTAACGTACAGGTATGCTGTTATCAAGGGCAAATTTACTCTTAGCCTGGGGAGACAAGTATCTACTGGTGGTGACAGGCAGTCATGGAGGCACCATCTGAGTCTTCCTCTGGGCAACACTTTTTCCCATAAAGCAGGGAATTTCCCTCACATCCGCATAATGAATTTCTCTATCATGCCAACATGCACAATTGAACACATTTATTCATCCAGCAACTCTAAGGAGGTTTCTCTGATTTTGAAATTTGGGGGGCCATTGTATTCAGACTCACCTTTTATGTGATTATCCCCTTGTGAATCACTGAGTCCTTACTGGAAATCAGAAAAGATGATGCAGACTCTGCCCACTAAACTCCTTTTCAAATTTGCTACTATGGCCTATTTGTCTTCAACTAGGTTAGGCAAGGCTGCCCATTACCATTATGAAGCCCACAAAAATATTGAAAGCAGAAAGCAGCAGTGGCAAAGACCACGTGGTCCAGCAGGCTACACCCATGCCAGTTCACCCAGAAAGAGTTGATTTGCCAACCTAATTGCTATTAGGAAAGAGGGGAAAAAAAGAGTTGATATTTGTAACAATATCAGAAAATGTGCCCCCTCACACAGTCTTTCAAGATTTCATGAATGACCCCCATCAGATGGCTTGCTTTGGTACTGCAATGAGCCGCTGTTGTATCAGGTTGTATCAGAAAGCCACCTATAAACTCCTAAACTGTCACAGGAATGCTAACAACCACAAATTACCTTTCTTCTTCACAAGGATTGAAAACTGTGTCTTCTTAGTAGCTATTGGCTTGACACCCCCCCACACTCCCCGTATGCTTTACACATATATCTCAGCCTAGTAATGCCTGGTGTAGCTAGAAGGTATGATACTGACTATGAGGAAAATTATGGGTCATGGGTCATTTTCTTATTCTCCCAAAGCTCTTAGTGAGAATTAAGCTACTCAGAATAACAAAAAAAAATCAGGTTTGTGGTTACAGGTCATATATCCCTGCTCTTGTTCTCTCCAGAAGCTGCAGGTCACCTTTTATCAACTTGAAGCCGTGACAAGATGAACAACCCGAAATCAAGAGACAGGACTCATAGCAGTAACTGTGAAATACAAGACCTGTATTTCCTGCTGAACAGTCAAATGCCATGGAGCAAAGACTAGGGAGAGAAGCCAACACACACAGGTTCCAAGCATGGCGCAGGGCTTGCAGGTTAACATCCAAGTCTGTGTTTCCACTCTTGCCACGCTAATGGGTCTTTAATTCAAGACTCCATGCCTTCCACTGGTCTTGAGAGAAGATGCAGATAGGAGCAGGGTACATGGGAAATTTGTGTCCTTTGGCAAGACAGGAAAGCAGCAGCAGAGCTGTCTGCTCTAACCACAGCCTGCTGCCTGCAGCAGCAGTTCTGCGACACCTTGAGTGTTCCTCTCCAGAGAGAGCTTGCAGGGGCTGTACCTACAGCCATCATAAGCAGACTGAGCAATTCAGTGCTGTCACGTTGCGTGGTTACCTTGCAGATAAGATGGGTGACTGCGCCTATTTGCACGTGGGAAAGAAAAATGTCTTGCTGGTCTATTCTTGCAAGCTTAGTTTTTGGTGGTCTAAGCTGCCTGCCAATGAAGCATATGGGCGGTGTAACAAGGGATATTGCAGCATCTCTGGTTGTTAAAAAAAAATTAGAAAACACATTCACACATCTTTCCCTGGTGTTCAGGGCCAACTTGTTTGCCTCAGGACATCCCACCGATGAGCTCTCATCCTTCCAGCCACACCTGGGCCCCAACAGTGGCTTCCAGCTAACAGGATGGCAGCAGATTTCATGTGTAAGAGGAACATAGAGATTTCATTTCAGAGATAATGTCTATGGCTGTCTGCAAGTGAAGGCAGTCTTTATGCACCGAGGAATTTCAGAGCCATATTTTCAAGCTTTTTTGCATGCTCCGTCTGGAAATACCAGTTTCATTTTAAAGGACACTCCATGTTTGTTGGGAGACACCAACAAGGTGGCTGCTGGCTTAGCTGGGAGGATCTGTAGCCCAAAGCTAGGTGCCTACAGCATCTGTACAAGATGTGTAGAGAGTTAAGCACCTCAGCTGTGGAGCTACCTCAGCTAGTTTGGAAAAATGCCCAGGAAAGGACTTTGACTCGAGCTCTACATGTTAGGGATCTAGAGAGTTTAAGCCATGCTTGGAGGGAAGATCCTATGTTCATCTGAAAGATGAGAGACATTTCCTGAAGACAGTCCTTTTTTAGAAAGTGTGCTGGCAGTGCAAACAGCAGGAGAACCATTTTTGGATATTTAGGCATTTTTATGTTGAGTATTTCTTGTATCAAGCACTGGACCCTGGTTTTGCTCCTTCAGGCTAGGTCCATAACCACTGGGCAGGCACCCCCTTTCTCTCCTCACCTATATACTGTGAAAGTAGCTCAATTTTCCTCCTGATTTAAGTCCCTCACTGGTTATACAAATAAAAAAATTATCAAAATGTTCACCAATAGATGTTCCATTAAATATCAAATGAAAGTTTCTCATGTTTCTGTTTCTCCAGCTACTGTCTTTTCTCTCCTGGAAATATTTTTCTTCCACCTCCCATGATGATTTGGTCTCAGTCTTGCTGGAGTGAACAAGTAAATCAGTTGTTTTCATAGACAAGGAAGAATTCCTATGGATATTCCTGAAAAAGATGCATTACCCCTCAATTTTCACATTGGTAATAAATACCATAAGTATAGATAAATAAATTAGGATGAAATCCATCTATCACTGATCTTCCTAGGTACAGCGTGAAGAAATCTGTATTAGAAAACTATGTGACTTGCATAGACCTGCATTCCTAATTGACTGTACTTCCTCACAAAGGTCTTCCTTTAAGTGCTGTATTTTTATTTGCAGTGTATGGTAGCACCTGTCCTAGGCCCAGCTTTCAGATAGGTACCTGTACAGGAGAACAAGCACTCTCCAAGGATATCGCTCATCATTTTTTTCTGTAACTTCATGGAATTCCCGTGGGGAAAAAAAGAATGCCTGGATTGTAGCAGGAAGACTTCTATTCTCCAGAACTACTTCATGTTTAGTGAAGGTCCTAAGGCTTGATGTGGTATTTGTGAAGTTCACTGCTGCAGACTGTGCTGTTTGCCCCATTTTGACTGAAAACTCACCAATCTCTTACAAATTCAGGCTTTGGTTATAGACTTTCATTTTTAAATGTGGCTCCGTCAACACACCAAGGTGAAACGTCCCCAAGCTTTTCTGCATTTCGTTCTAAAGGTGATAACACAAGAGACTGGGATTTTCTGTGGAAAAAATGACAACTTTTTTCCATGTGAAGAACTCTCATTGTTGGTGTTTTCTGCTGAAGACAACACAAACACTTGAGTCATGAAGCACATCCCTTCCTTCAAGCACTTCCAAGTCATCATTTGCCTGTCTACGTTACTGTGTTTAAATCCGGTGTTATGAGTTTTACAGATGGGCAGGAACAGGGGGTGGAGGGTGATGGACACCCAGAGCCAGAACAGAAATAGAAGGAAATGATCAGCTCAGAGCCCAAGCAGACACAGATACGTGTTTCTTTCTGGAAACCACTAGAATGCATAAAAAACAGATTTAATCATATACAACTGAGTTTGAACCAGCATCACTTGGGTGCTCCTCTCCCGAAACTCCAGAAAAGATTTCAGAATAGCTCTTTGTTTTCTCACTGAACATCACGCAGTCCTTCTGCCAGTCTTTCTTAAGCCAAAAATCACTGCCAAGTCATAGGCACAATGTTATTTATGCATAGGACATAACTTTACAACCACTTGATGCAAATAATTATCGTTAAGAAAGAGCAGCAGAAAAGAGCTAACAACTTTGCCTTTTTTACACAGCTATTTCCATGTATTTAAGTTTTACAATGAGCTTTAGAAGAGTAGCAACTAGGGTCAGTGGCATAGTTAAAATAGAGAAATGTATATATCTAGATATCTGTATGTTCAAGACAGAGCAAGTAAAAACATTACTGAAAATGTAGTGCCAACGCTGTCTATTCTTCCAGTTAAATCAAAACTCCAGTTAGACTCTGGTTTTAGTTCTTACAGACATGCCTCCCAGAATCATGTAATTATATGACAATCTCAACTTTTCCATCTTCATGTTTGCATGGGAATCATGAAAATATGTGCCTGTGGGCCACTACGTTAGGATGCAGGGGAACAGGCCCATTCTAACAATACTTAAAAATGTCTTGGTGTTTAAGAGAACGTCACCATTTGAGGGTTAGAAACATCACAGTACCTAGCACCATTTTCTGTTAAATCATCAATGCCCATGAAAGTTCATCTCTTTATGCTTACAGGCAGCTGCAAGGGAATAAACTGAGCAACCCACACGTTCCCTTCCCATCCTGTCTATGATGCTAGGAGTCATGAATATCCCTTGATCAAGTCACACACAGGATGAGATACTAGAAGACTGATTCTCACCCTTTGATTCTTTGTTTTCATTTTACTATAAAAGACCCTTATCTTTGTCAAGCAAGAGCAGGAGTTCTTCCATCGGCACACATGCAGCAGAGATCTCCTTGGCTCTGACAGAGGCTTGTCAGCTTTCCCCACCTGTCAATCTTACCCAGATGTATTTGCATAGACCTGTTGATTTTGCACAGAGTACCAGCTGAAATTTGAAACTTTCCAAAAATCATACAAAGAAAAGAACATTTCTGTCTGAAGTACTTTTATGGCAAGTTTCATAAGCCCTTCCAATCGCATTTGTAGTTGAAACACTGGCAGCTGGGTTTTTGTTGTTTTCTTTTCTCTCTCTCTTTCTTCTGGTGACATTGCCAAGCTGTGTTCTAATCTGGTGGGCACTGGGGAAACGAAACAAAAAAATAATTGAAGGGCTTCTGGTAAACTTGAATTTCTCTGAGGCAAGGACTTGTGCTGTGAAGCAGTCAGAAATCCAAGAGCTCTCTCCCAGTGCGTGCACTTTGCCATCGAGGGGGCTATGTCATTTCTTTGAAGCAGGCTTTATTTGGATGGGCAAAACACCAGAGGATGACGTAAACCTCTAAGGATGATTACTTGGGTCCTGTGTCCGGCTTGTTCTCAAAAACTTGCCTTGAAAATCTTTAGAGCTGCTGCTCTTTTGTCTGTCAGCAATGAAAACAAGGGAGATGTTACTGGTCGCAGAGCAGCTAAATCAAAGGATAGGCATTGTGCTAGGGAAAAGTTCCCTATGATGTTCTCTTGTCCTCAGTACAATTAGTCCTCTCTTTTTTCTGGGGAGGTCTTCAGGTAATAGAAGTGTCAGCTTGGTGGACACTATGCAAGATCTAGACAATGTAGCATGCAGTTTGCCTTGGCTGGACACCATGATTTCAGTGCCCACCCCAAGGTGTCAGTGGTCCTCAGGGCTGTCACCCACATGGAGCTGGCTGGTCAGGCTTTGTAGCTGCTAATGCACATTCAGGGATGGCAGTGATGCTATATGCTTTCCCCTGGCATCTCAGGCAGATGGATCCATGCAGGCACAGAAGGTAGTAAAGGTCTGTAGTAGCCCTCTGCACAAGCCCTGTTGCAGCAGTCTGAGGATTTTTACAGTGACACAATGAAGCTGTTGATGTTCTTGCCATTTTGATAATGACAAAAAGAAAATAAGAGAAATTGAAACATGTCTGATAATCATCATGTGTCATAAACTTCTAATCTTAATCTCTGTCTTTTCACCCAATAAGTCCTTGATTCCTCGTAATATCCTCCTACGCCTGCCCACCATTCCTGTTCCCAGAACAAAACCCCCAAATTCCCAGCAGTCTTGTGGCAAAGTACCAAGATCAAACTAATAATCTGAGAATTTTTCCACTTTCCCCAAATTATTCACAATGTGACAATTGCCATATATAACAAAACAAAGTCATACTCATGCTAAAATGCTTGGGCTATGGTTTATTTATCCTATTTGATTCTGTACACACTCCAAAATTACATTTGTCGTAGGAATATCTGAGCTTCTTGCAGTAATGCATTAAGAAATGTCTCCCTCATCCAGCAGCAGAAAGTGTGCAGGGGAGGGTAATCTAGAATTAGACACAAATGCGGACACAATACAGACAGTCTCATCGGTACCAACTGTGGAGAGCAGTAAGCTCAGCTCTTGGAGATGTCATTCCATTCCCTGCCACTGGTCAAGGCCTGAAAAGTCCCTGTTTTCTGTGCAAACAGTTTTCCCTTTCTGTCAAGGGTCCTGTTAGAGTAGAAGATGTTTGACCACAGCTTTCTTCCCAGAGCTTAAATGCAAACTTTTTAGATTCTCCACCCAAGCCAGGAGAACATGGAGATAGTTAACAAGACCATAAACTTGATTCGAATCCTGATGGGAGGCCATTCAAAGGAGTAGAGGACAAATATAACAAATCTGGAACAGCTTCAGCTGTTGAGAAAACACAGGACCACTTTCTTCACACATCGATTCTCTGAAGGCTTTCTATGTATTGCATTGCTGTAGCCTGGCCAGGAAATGGCACAGGCATGAATAACTGGAGCCAGACCACTGACTGGCAGACTGGGAGAAAATATCTTGACCAGCTCCAGATAGAAGTGGACATTACTCTTGCCAAACCTCTTCAATAACCCTAAATTCAAGAATAAAAAAAAAGAAAGTGAAAAACACATTACTGAGGATAACTATAAGGAGCATCACATGCCATAGAGAGAAAATCAGAAATGTTAAGGCATAGCACAACTTCCAAGGGATGTAAAATAATAATGAGACATTCTTCTTCAAGTATATTGATCCAACCTTTTTTTAAAATCAGTCTTCAATAAAAGACTCAACTGCGATCAAATGTCAAATGCAGTTAGCACTGCTGGCAAAAAACTCATTGGTCAAAAGTTTTTCATACCTCATTAGTCAGGGGTAAAGCAGAAGAAAATGGCAGATTGTAACCCATTATGCAATTAGATATTGTCAAATGGGTTTCACCTGATGAAATTCACTCCAACAAATTTAGAGTCAATCCCAGTGATCTGAAGACTCCTGAGAGATGGGAGAAGTTGTAAAGTACCAGAAAAGAGCAAATATGCTACTTTTTTTTTTTTTTTTTAATAAAGAGAAGTCCATGAACCATAGTCTGTCTTCTTGATTTTTATTTCCAGAAAAAAAACAGAACAAAATACCACAGCCAGGCATTCAGATGACAATCAAACTACTTGGGAGATAACAGCTGCAGAGGAACATGATTTTGTCAAGCAAACACAAGCTCTGTCAAACCCAACTTAATTTTCCTCTCTAGCAGGATATGGGTCTTTGTGAGTTGATGTCACATATCTGGATGCTAGCAAAGCTTTCAACACTGTTTGTATGACAGTTTCCTAAGGAAATTATAAGAAAGCATGAGCTAGTCAAAACCATTGTAAGGCAGGTGCTCAGCCACTTGGAAAACTCTACTCAGAAAGTAGCTGGAAATAGATCATTGCCAGACGGGAAAGTTTCTTTGACTGCAGTTCGACAGGGGTCCATCTTGGGTCAACATTTTTACTAAAAACTTGGAAAATGTCAGAAGGGATTTCTCACTTCTTGGAAGGGGCTGGAAACGTTTTGGGAAGTTAGTTTAGAATTCAAAAGATCTTTACACATTGAAGAAACAATATTAAAAATAATATTATCAGTAGGGACTAAAGTACTACAGCTAGAAAGACACTCTCAGCTGTCAAAATGCAAGTGAGGGGAAGAACTGAATAGGCAACAGTTCTTCCAAAAATGAACTAGAGAATGTGGGGGACCACACATTGAGGGTGAGTCAATTTTATGATACTAATGCAAAAAAAAAAGAATCCTGTAAATTATGGGGATTTTTAAAAGGGAACATTTTATTTAAGACTCAAAGAAATCCATCCACTCTGTTTAGCACCTAGAAGGCATCTGCCAAACAACTGTGTCCATATTGAACAGATATTTCATAAAAGACTTGGACTAACTGAGGAAAGTCAAGAATAACCAGAGGTTTTGACAACATGACTTGTAGAAAGAATGAAAAATATTGGGTTATTTAGTCCAGAGGGGAGATGTGATAATACTTTTCAAATATATAAAATGCAGCTGCAAAGAAAAGACTAAAAAAGAAAGTTCTTTTTGTCCATTGCAGATAGAACAAGAAAATGTGAGCTGAAATTGCAGTGTGGGATATTTCTTTCAAACATAAAATGAAAATTTTCTAATGGCAAGGTCAGTTAAACACTGGCACAGATTGCTAAAACTACCGTGAACTATTGATGGTCAAGAGTAATTTGGGTGTTCCTCTCTTGCAGGCAAATCACAAAGTTGATACCTTTCAGTTCAGTGGTCCCTACAGTTCTGCAAACAGCAAGGAACACAAGAACACCCTTAATCCATGGGAGTGACTGATCAGCTCTGGCGCATGCCTCCTACCAGGGGCAGCACATCTGATGCCACCTCTTCAAAAATCCTTTCTTCTGTCAATATCTCCTCGGTCATCACTGGCTTTACCTTTCAGCAAATAGCCTTAATCTATGTACTGCTCTCATCCAGATAAAGTAATCGTGATCACATTAGCCAAGCAGCAGGACCGTACAGCAAGAAGGTTGATCAGAACTATCTGCCAAGACTGCACGTAATTAGACTGGCAGGAAGATATTGAATAGCAGAGGGGAGAGAATTGATCCTTGAGGGACTTGATAAATGCAAGGTCCAACAGCAGAAACATAGCTTTCTACCACTAGTTGTCACTGGCATCCCTCCAAGAGGGACCTGGCCATTTAGTACATTACCCTTGACCCGCTGTTAACACTCTCAAGTGAAATAGGAGTATCTTCAGGTCAAGAATGTAAAATGTTGAGAAAAGATCTGGGAGGATGAAAATAGATGTCTGTTTTCTATCTATTGACAAGAAGAGATTGTCCATCAATGCCACTAAAGTGGCTTCAGTTCAGTGTCCTGGCCTCAATACAAATTGTGCCATCTCTCATGCTAATTAATATCGCTGCTATATATAAATGTACAGGCCGTATTTCATCTTCCCATCAGGTACTGGCCTGAGCAAAAGGAAATCTGTTCTGATCTACATCAGAATGTAGGCTCTATGCCTACAGCTAATATATACTTTATACTTCTTTCTTCCCATTGGATGGCTAATTTTTTACACAGCAGATATGCTAACACAGCTTAATTCAGAAGCAACATTTCTCACAGTTCTAGAATGAAATTGAAATACCCTGTTGGAAATAAAGACAAATAAAATTATCCAATAAGTGCAGGCCAAGGCTGAAATCTTTGTAAGCACTCTTAGGTAATTCCTTAAAAAAAGAGAGATCCATTATGCCCTAACCTGCATTTTGTCACCAGTGTTGTTCCACTGTCAAGGGAAAGAACTGAGGAATGTCCGCAGACTTGTTAAGACATTAATCATATTAAACAAGGCATGTGAACAACAACCACAATTAAACTGTAGCAATCAAAGACATAGGAAGCATTCACATTTTGGAAGACCATAAAGTGGTATGTTTTACTTAGAAATCACAAAGGTTGTGTCAATCTATAAGACAGGAACTATATATATATAATTCCTAAAAAGTAGCCCTATCTCAGGCAGAATTTGTCTGCATCTCCAATGAAGAGTCAGATTGTTCACAAGATACTAAAAACTTGACCCTGGTACACAGTGGTATACCCTCTCCAGGCTCTAATGAAGTATAAACAGTTCAAACGTATCTCCTAGCATTCACTTCTCATATGGCTACCAGAAAAATGCCCACCAAATAGCCAAGCTAAATAATTTTTAGACTCCCTGTACAGAACTATAATGCCTCCCAAACTGCTATTTCACCAATGGGAATACTGATGGGCTCATATGAATCACTGATTGTAAACACATCTGCACTGAGGAAATAGGCTTTTTTCCCCAAAAGGGTTTCATATTTCTATGTGAGAAGTCTGAATGGTGAAGTCAAGATTCCTATCCTAATCTGAGGTTGCTTAGGAGCTCCACAGAGCTCAGGTTTGTACTTAGGGCAAATCAGAAAATGATACTGTGACACCCCACCTAGACTCTGATGACAACCAAACGCTCCCAGACTTCTAAAGTATTCAGCCCTGGGTTCTAGCACAAGAACAGTTTGAATATAAACCTTCAGTGACTATACACAGCAAAATTATTGTCAAAATACTGGACCTCTACCTTCCAGTCATAAAGGTGATCACCAAGTATGATTGAAAAGTGCTTTGCATATTCTACTTTGCAACATGGTTTCCAGAGATAATAACACTGTGAGAACCAACTTGTTCATGTACTGCTTTGGGCAACAGGTGAGATCCTTACAAACAGGGCATGGTGAATGAATCGCGTGCATATGCCTACACTTAGGCATGCATCTGTGCAAGCCAAAGCTGAAACAGGAGATTCACTACTGGCATTTGTCTGATCTAGGAAGGTGCTGCTCATTGCTCCAGGATTTAGCAAATTCAGGAGCTGGGTGCGTTACAAGTTCATCTGCAGTGGCCTCCTGTCACCAAAGCTTTGTTGTTTTCTTTACTATTCCTAATTAATTTTGAATGCACAGAGCAGTTACTAGCAATATTCCAAAGACAATAATGTCTTTCTTGGCTTTCCAATGCTTAAAAAGCATACAAAGCTGTAGGTACTGATGTGGTGATTACAGCTGCCTTCGAGCCACAGGTTAGACAGACCTGCTCAGCAGAGTCACTGCTCTCTGGCTCCTCACCTTCAAGGACACTACTAACAATCTTTCTTCTCTGAGGTTAAGCTGGCCTACTGCCACTGTAAACACAAAATCTCACTTACATGGTTGAAAGATTAAATATCTGATTAAAATTTCTGGCTGCTAATTTGTTGAACTTGGCCATAGGAGTAAATTTGAACTACATGATATTCAATTCTACATGCTCAGGAGTAGGGGGAGAAGAAGAGAAGGGGGATGTTTTACTTCAAGAAACAGCAAGGAAGTCACATTTCAGCTGAAAATCAAGATGGAGGATATGATTCAGCTGTGTCCAAAATAAGAGACAAACTGAGTTTGGGCAGGTTGTCCTTCTTAGAGCACCTTCTGCAGGAGTGGTGCTCCATGCAACCAAACCAGAGTGTGAAGTCACTGCAGCCACCTAACGTGCCTTTTTGAGATGCAGCACCTGCTTCCAGCAACATGGCTGTAAAACCTTGCCAGAGGCAGAGTTTAGGGACAGTCTGCAACTGAGGCTGAATTCAGCAAGGGAAGTTGCTGGGTTGGATCAGGAACTTCTCAGTCTCCATGGTTAACTTAAACTACCACCTGAGCCCTGGTTCATCACACTTAAGAAATCTCACAGGGGTTTCTGGGGGCAGACATATCAGTCTCCCGCCCCCATTTCTCCGAGATTTGTCCATAGTAAAGAGATTTGGGCAGCCCACATCCTTGAGCAGAGTCCTTGAAGGGGCTGGGATGTGCTCAGCCAGCATCGCATGCTCAGAAACAGCAGACAAGTTCTACAGGTTATAATAAAATGCAAATGATGGGTTTGTGTTTTTACATTACAGGGTTCAGGCAACTCTGAACAATTTTTTTTTTCAGCGACAGCAAGCAGTTCCTTCCTAACTGCAAATCTGCCCCTTGCCAAATTTCATAATTTGCTTGCTCCAAGTTATGTTAAAGGTCTGCAAAAGAAAAATGATTGGAATCTTTTTATAATGGGAAGCATTAGGCAACTTTAATATAGGAACCTTTGGTGCTCCTATATTAACTCTTTATTGTTGTGGCTTAATTTGAAATGAAGGTTTCAGCCTTGAGCCTCATATAATTTCCTTGGAGCTGTTCTAATAGGACAGGAGCCTCAAGCAAGCGTATTTCCCCACAGATGTTATAATTCACATAGTAAGTATCAGAAATAATCACAATCTTATAGCAAGCTATACTTATAGCAAGGACTGCAAGGCGCTTATTGCTTCTGCAGTCAAAATTGACTGAAAAGGATACGTTTAGAAAACTACAGATTATATAAAAGCCATGGTTTTGTCCTGACAGTCCTGGTCGTTTTACTCACACACCTGTGAAGACCTAGTAGGGCATATAACACCCCCCAAGCATGACTTTTCACCTTTATCTTTAGCATATTTTCAACAGTCATGTTCCTTTCAGACTCACTTTTCACTGCAGCCTTTGTAGAGACTTAATGCTGCAACAATTACTCATACCAACCACGTTGCCTCTTTCTTTTTCTATGCAGCTATGATAGAGCTATGTTTTTTCCCCAAATGTGTGCAAATCCCCGGCATGTGTTTTATCTCTTCAAATTCAGTACAGTGAGGGTAGATCCTGAACAATCTTGAATCAGGCTGAGCAATGACCAATTTGTCTTAATTGGTCAGTGAAAGCTCATGGTATTGCTTCTGTTCCCAGCATCAGGTTTCATTCAACAAAGTCAATGAGACACATCCATGTACTTAAAGTTAGTAAGTATGTTTTTCAATTGGGGTCTGGTTGTTCTTCAGAGCAAATATTGACGTTTCTCCCCAAATTGGCTTTCCATAGCACATTTGTGCCAATAAATGTCACTATTCAAATGGGAAACAAATACACTAAGGTGCAAATACAGCCAAAGCAAATTAATTCTAGCAGATATCCCCAGGCAATGTTTTGCTCTGCCACCAAATGGCTGCAGGCAGTGACTGGGAGGGAGCCTGCTGTGCAAGTTACGTGGCAAGAAAATTTCTAAGATCTGAGGATCCAGAAGCTCTGGGGAGCTCTTCACAGCCCTTCTGCCACTAGCAAGACATGAGACTTGGCCTCTCAGCTGTTCAAGCACCCAGAAAAACTCAAATAAAAGGGACGCTATGGGGGACACCTGCAGAGGCAACCAGCATGCTCTTGATGTTTGCCACCCACAGTTAAATCCCGCCTGCAAATAGGAGAGTCTTGCTTATGGGTGTATGGTAGGTAGGCAGAGGCCACCTAGACATCCTTGTTTATGTAGCTGGGTGACTGACAGAAAACCAGGGGCAACTCCCAACAGACAAGTGAGGGGGACTGAGCTTCTACTGCTGCTGCTGCATAAAATTGATTAGCAAAATATGGCCTATAACCCCTTGTAACCTGTAAATGCTTTTGCAATGGTAACCCAACAGGTAGTTTCCATTGTGGACATCCTACTAAACTAAAAGGCAGTTCTGCTATGGAGGCCCCAGCTGAGCATCCTACTGCTTAGGTGAATATTCATCAGCAAATCTTGGAGGGTCCCATTCAGAAAAGGCTTTTTTTTTTCTTTCATTGGCCCACATTCTTTTGTAATAGTGTCATGCCCTGTTATATTTATCCCAGCAGTTGCCATACCCCAGCACAGCTGGACAAGCCTGGTCTTCTTTCTGTCCCAGAGTTGAAAAAGACATTGGACTTTGCTGCTTGGAGCTCTCTGCACAGGGAGGGGGAAACCTGCAGTGCAGAGGGAAAGCAGAGAAACAGACTCAGCACCACACTTCTGAGCAAAATATGCAACTTGATAGCCTGAAAATGTCATTGGCTGGAAGGCAGCCGTTTACCTTTAAGAGTATTTAAAGTATGTTAACTACAGACCAAAAGAATACATTGTAAACACAACATAATAACTCTCTAATAGAGGAGAGAGGCTTTTTATTTACCTACCAGAGACATTTGATTATCAAGCAAAATTGCCTCGTGAAAAGAAAAGCACTCCATCACCTCGCAGCCTCAAGTGCCAGCATACCACATATAACTTTAATGTGGTCAGTGTCTGTTTAGAGGTCACTTAAAAGGTAACTATTTTGAAAAATGCATTCATATAAACGTAAGTTTTAATGCCTTTTGTGTGAAATGCAAAAGTCAAGTCTTGAATGCCTGTGCTCGTGAAAGATCATGTAGTATTTTTAGCAAGATTAAAGGGGTTAATCCTGGTCAAATTCCACTTTGAATACTTGCACTTTGCCTACTTTAATTCTCCTGAAATTTCAACTGTACACTGCGTTCTCCTTGGCTTTTGCCCTAACGTGTCAGCGTTACCTAGATATGACGGCATTTCAGTAGCACGTTCAATCGCGGGGCTCTCCACCCCAGCTCTCTCTGCGCCACGCGGCTCCGCACTTCTCCTTTTCCCTCTTCTGACACAATTACTGGGTCCTCGTGGACCATTTCATGGGGACCTGTGGAAAATCCCTGAACAAAACAGGCTTAGCAAGGCCTGATGAGGACCAAGTGAGGACATTTCACCTCTATTTTGTTCATCGTTGAGATACCCAGGAAAGAAATGTGCTATATAAGTAGGAAGGACCATTGCTATTAATATCAACAAGTAGTAGTTATATCTAATGCCTTCCTTTTCACTTAACATTTTTGGTGATAAAAGGATTCTAATTAAAAATATAAACAGGTCTTTTACATTTTGTTGTATACTTATCTTCCACATGTGCTTGTAATAATCTGCCTTCTTGCCAACACCATCTTGTAAATGAGATCCCTATCTCAAGGGTTTATCCTGGTTAAATAAACTGAATTCAATAAAACCCATCTTCAGATATTCCACATGTGAGAGTTATTACTACACTAACATGCTACTGTTGCTTCTGTTACCTAGTGTTACAGATGCATTAACTTCTCCCCTTTGCTTGAGTTATGCTCCACTGTATATCTAAGATAAGAAAATGGAGTGCCTGGAGTCTGTTCAGTGTTATCGTATAACAAACAGTGACTTTTTTATTGAAGGAGCTCCACGAGCAATGCACGTTTTATTGAAACTAATTCAGAGGGAAAAAAAAATATTTAAAGATAAATGTTGAACTAAAACCAAAGTAAGTCATGATGTTATTTGCCCCCTTTCTCTCCCCCTCCCTCCTCTTTGCCCCCAGCAGGTAAACCTTGTGATAGTGTCACACAGGGCTGCACAACATTTGTTTGCAGCCAGAGCTCAAAGGTTACAGTGGAGCCTTACAGCTGCGCCCAGTAAAATTGGCATTAGCTTTTCCTGCCCCCTGAAATCATTCATTCACCATCCTGCTTGCTTTGAGCACCTCTGCAGTGCCTGCAAGCTGGATTGTGGTCAGCACAAACCTCAGGGCAAAACAAACAATTGTATTTGAGCTCCACAGGATTTCTGGTTTGTATTTTTTTTTCTGGATGACTTCTTCTAGCAATCTAGCTTGAACTTCCTGCCTTGTTACTGCAAAATTATCTGATCCACTTTCTTTCTCAAAAGCACCCCCAGGCCATCCACTTATCCAAGCAAAGCTAGATACCCATTAAAAAGTCACAGCATTTCCTCCAGAATCCTTCCATTGTTGTTTGGAAAAGAGTGCAGTGGACATCTGGGTCTTCTTCCAAAATTAGCCTACAGACCCCTCTTAGAGCAGGATCCCAGAAGAAGAGCACAAGGATAAGATCAGTTACAACGACTCTTCCTGGGTTCCTATGGCCAAGCCTCCCTTCGTCTCCATTTCTCTTTTTTTTTTTTGAGTCTCTTTTTCCTGTTGCCTTCCCAGCAAGGAATCTGCTGCGTTGCATCACAACCATCAGATGGAAATCTTCAGTTCAGTTTGCAGGGACACGGACAGAGTAAAGGCCTGACCCTGAGATACACAGTTGTTTTGATTGGCAGTGAAAGATGTCCAGAACAACTCCAGATGATGGATTAGAAATACAGAACCAAGGTTCTCTCGAGATGACCACAAGGCAACTCTTGGCCTGTCAAAAAAATAATTAGAACAGCATTACAAATAGCAAGGCTTCTTTTGCAACATTTATAGCAAGTGGAGGCCTCTCAGGGAAGATTTCCAGGAGCAGAGCCAAATTCAGAAATAAAAGCCAACGAAAGGAAGATTTACACCTCCCTGGAGAAGATAGCCAATAAGATTTCAAGGTGGATTTTGAGACTTTGGCTGCTGAATTACATTTTTCAGATTTTTCTCTTTGATTTTAATGAGGTGTATTAATGCTTTTGTTTACTTAAATGAATAATAACAGAAACAAATACCAAAGAAGCATCTTTTCTGAGCACCAAGGCCTGATTTTAGGGTTTCATCTCCAGCTACCCTCTCCTATTGGTTTTTAATTGCAAAAGCACATCCTGGTGATGTGATCACGGACACTCTGTACTAGGCACTGTTTAAACCGCATAGCATAAAGTCTTTGCCTCAGAGAGTTTGCAATGTCTGGTTTGGGTAGGGGAATAAAAATGAAAAAAATAAAAAAGAAAGGAGAGAAACCAGAACTAGCATAAAATTAAAGTCCAGTGTGCCAGTATAAATCATATCTGAGACCCTGATGGGCATATTGTGTAGAAATACAACTGCTACCACACTCTCCTGCTTTAGTTCCCCTAGAGGGTTTTTCTTCCCATGAGCTACTTCTTGACTTTTTCTCCAGGAGTACTATCTCCTCTTTGTCCTTTCTGCACCCTTGGCCACCTTTTCTTTGCCTGTTGGCTTGGGATGTCCCAGCTACACCCTATTTCACTCACTGCTCACGTGAGGAAGTGGAAGACTCAATGAATGAGTGAATAAGTCTGTTAATCAGGCAATTGCTTTTTTTCCCTCATAGGATTCATCCTTATCTTTAAGTAAATACTAAATCCGATGTCAGGAAGAAAAGGTTTCACACATCTGAAATTAAAAAAAAAAAAGACATGGCAATATCTTTGTGCTTGAGACTTTATCTATTAAACATGAAATTACCTCAGGCCTCTGGTTTTTGCATTTGTAACCCTGGTAAATAAATATGAAATTATCAGAAAATGTTAACTAGCAGTTGTGTAAACAGCAAAGGCTTCCCACATATAGGCCATAATTAGGTTTTGGAAAAGGTTCAGTAGGTGCTTTGTGTGTGATACTGCTTTGAAGCATTGTATCAAGTCATATCTTTCTGGAAAAGCTTAGAAGTTTTTAAGTGGAAGTCTCACGCTGGGAATTTTCATCCAGGCTCAACAGCCTGTTGTTAGAGGAGCTGAGACCTGGGAGGCATCCCTGTACCATGCCACCACTATTCTCTGAGATGCTACGCTGGGTTTCAGGCTAACAGGGTTTCAGACCACAGACTGGGGCTAAGAAACAAAATGGTCTGAAGACAATGTACTAAAAAACACCCTCTTTTGTTTGAAGCTAGTACTTGCTAGATTGGCTGGATGCTAGGTCTCAGGCTGGGAGGGGCAATGATGAGTCTGTCTCTGTTCCCCCTTGTCCTGTCACCCAGGACTGTGTAGACTCCAGATGCAGCCCTCCCTTGGTGGTTTCCTTTCCAAGCTGAAAAGCCTTGCTCACACACTCACTGCATATGTGGAAGCCTCTTCCATGCCTTTGGTTACCTTCGCCGCCCGTCTTAGGACCTGCCCATCTTCTACTACAGAGATGGAGGGAGGGTGCAGACCTGCACGCTACTCCAGGCACAAGGAAACAATGGGTCTATTTGGTGGTGGCACCATGACAGTCACTGTTTCATTCTGTATATTTTTTCTTAATGCTCCCTATTATCTGATTTACTTTTTTCATTGCTACCAAGCATAGGACTGACTTTTTCATGCAACTATTATAGCCTGAAGATCTTGTTCACAAGTGATAGCAACGTGGTCCTTAGTATTTTACATTTAATTTCCAGATAATTTACTTCCATGTGCATCACCTTATGTTTATTTACATTGAATTTCATCTGTCACTTTACCATCTGGTCACTCAGTCTTGCAAAACCCTCTGCAATTGTTTGCAGCCAGCCATCATCTTACTATCATGAATAATCTAATAACATCCCCGATGTTATCTGACTATTAAGCTCCTTTCCAGATCTCATGTAAATATTTTGATCAAGGGTTTTAGCACAGACCTTCTGGAACTCCACTGATGACAATGCACTGTGAAAATAGACCATGTTTTCAACTCTCTTCTTCCCATCTTCTAAGCAATTATTTATGCATACATGGACCTTCTATCCCATAGTTTTTCAGTTTCAGTTTCTCTAAGGGTGGCTTTTGTGGTCTTGCGGAAAGACTTTTAAGAATTCAGTAGACTGAATCAATGGAATATCCCTACGTATTGGCTGACTCCTTCAGAGAAATAGGATTTCATAAATAAGATTTTAGTAGAATTTTAATGACCTCCCTTTAAAAACATTATGTTGACTTTTCCACAGTACAGCATATTTATCCATGTTTATTAATTATGTTCCTCATTATTGTTTCTACTGCTTTGCCCAAGTGTAGACATCAGGATCACTGGCCTGTAGTTTCCCTGAAATTCCCTTGAGAAAAGGTCTTTTTTGGTTAACACGATAAAAAATAGCAGTTAGTTTGACAACTACCAGTCTTCAGTTACCGCACTACTTTTAAGCATGAGTTTAAACATCACAGTTCAGTTATTTCATCCTTGAATTCCTCTACAGCCATTGGGTAAATACTATCTGGTCCTGATGACTTGGCATTGTTCACTGTGCATATGGAGTCCATAACCGCTTCCACTGGCACTTCAGAGACAGGTCCTCTGATGAGCCCCTCATAAATTAAGATCCCATTAGGGAACCTCCCCAGACTTTTCCACACCTTCTTTTTCAGATGAAATCTTGCATTCCTGATCTTAAACAATAATATATTACACTTATGCAACTGTTTTAGCAGCAACAGGTCCTACATTTTATTTTAAAATTTGCACAGCAAGAAGGTGCGTGAAAATAATTTTCAAAGTAATCTACCTACCAGAAGAGCTGCAGCTACAGTGAATCTAGATAGGAAAAAATTTTGGTATGTGTAGTGATTTTATCTGGTATATATGTCATGGACCAAATGCTGTCTGTACTGTGTGCAGACTGTGGGATCAGTCAACCTAGTACACAAGGTTTTCAAAGCTGACAAAATCATTGTGATTTAAAGGCTAGTTTAAGTTTTACTTACATACTTCTATTTGCTCAAGTTACACCCCTCCATGGATCAGGACTGTGACAACAACTAAGCTGATATCATTCCATTAAAATGTCAAGAAAACCCCTCCCTCAAAGGAAAAAAAAAAAAAAAGAAAAAAGAAGAGGTCATCAGCTTTCCCAAATAAGTGTAGAAATGATCTGGTTCAGAGCAGTAAAGGCAGCAGTAAGTGTCAGACAGCTCATGGTCACTTATGCAGAAGTTTCTGAATTGCTCGTAATAAGACAGCATACAAAGAGTGTGAATCATGACAAAGATCTAACGCAGTTTCTAAGAACAAAGCTCTTGAAATGTTCTTCATTGTTAAAACACAGGAAATCAACAAGATGGCTGCTAAGGAAGCAACAAATTTGTGCCAAAATGCTACCCGTGCTCACTTAGGGAGGTGTATTGATCGCGAACAGGGGTTTTTTTAGGAATATTTTTTGCTGAGAGATTAATGAGTATTTGTGTACATACTGTAACACTTGTGCACAAAGAAGTGGTGAAAATGAGATGATGTGATTTCCCAAGATTTACCCAGAGATAAAATCACATATCTTGGTAGGACAAAAGTTTCTGTGTGTTGCCAACACCAAATGCTGCCAATCTTATTGCCTTTTTCAAATAATATAAAAATTAAAGCTCTGATAAAAAGAACAGATTTTACTTTGTGGCCAATGACTCCTCCGCTGTTGTAATATCAAAATATTTCAAATAGCTGTTGCTCACTAAACAGATGAGAGGGGAATAATCTGTCGTCTGCTTTCAATGAGGCACTGAGACTGCATTAAAATATTCCATACAAGCAAAAAACGTGCTATAATGACACAGGTCCATGCCTCCGTATCACACTTTGCACTGATAATGCTTAAGATAATTCTGTGAGATACCTCTCTGACCATAAAGTAATGAAAAATGAAAACAGTTGTTGACTTCCAGAGAAGTGGTGAGCTTATGTACTGCCTAATACAGTAATGTATTGTTCAGATAAGTTAGCATTTGGTCTGGAATATTGTGAAACACAATATTTCAACACTTTTCCCCTCCTGCCAAGGGACCTTCAGAATCACAGAATACAGTTTATTTTGAACATATGGAAAAGTTGAGGAATGTCATTCCAGAGATAACCATCCCTATAACCTGCAGTTGAAAGGCTCTTCAGACCTTTTCCAGCTATTCGACAATACTTCTGTATATTAGGTGAGCATTTCCCACTTGCACTTTTTTATGTTTGGGGGGGAATGGAGAGATGTTTAAGTGACTGAATACTTCTTCCACGTCTCCTGCAAAACAGGCTTAATATTTTTATGAAAAGCTTAAAACTGGAGCAATCTGATTTTGGACATGCTAAAGTTTATGGCATAAAACTAAAGGGTAAGTTACAACAGTCGATAGCAAATTACTTGTTCATAAATATAACTCTTATTTGGTATTATAGCAAAGGAGGAAAAATGGGAAAGAATTTCATTCATGGTAGCGCTTCAGCTCTAAAATGCCTGACTTTACACTCCACCTTCACGATATTGTTCTATCTTGATTTGCACTTGATTCCTTGGAAACAGTTTTCAGGAAACTGCAGGCATTGATAAAGGGGTAACACTTGACAAGAGGTTGGGTGCAGATTATTTTTATGAGAAATACTTGCATTGAGACAGTCACAAGTATGTGTGTACATAATCTGAGAGTTGTGCATAAAGAAATGGTGCAATGTTCTATTTTCACTTACTACTTCTCTCAGTTTCTTAAAATTTACACAATTTATTATGCCCATTCCTACCTCAAATTCAGCAGTGGCAAGAAATTTTTTTCTCTGTTAACAGACTAGGAGAGACTGCAGAAGCCTGTTGAATGTGTGCTTTTAGCCTGAACTTCAGGTTAAAACTAATTACAGTTGTATACATAAAGAATTCTTTTAATTAATTTAGTTTTTAACTAATAACTAAGCTATATGGAAATGTTTAAAAATATGTAACAACATTTTAAATAACACATTGCATCTTTATAATAATTACTTCGAATCATTGGTGTGGTGAACTACCCTGGTGCTATTTGCCTGAGCTACAAATACGGGTAGAGCTACCTGAGGTTTTGTGGGGATTGTAAAAACCAACCTGCAAAGGTGAGCAAAGGCAGATTTTCTACCTGCAGGTCAATGACGCCATAACCTGACTGCTAGCAATACCAAAACAAGGTGTCATAAAACTTGGCTAGCAACATTTGTGTGACCTGGTGACAGAAATATACCCGGCACCAAGGTGCTCTGCAAAGTCTCCCCTGGGGCTGTGCCCAAGTAGCACAACAGCACTCATGTCTTTCCAGTGAAATGTCCAGGTTAGACAGACCAGGTATGAGGAGCAGAACACATGGCCACAAAGCACCCAGTCAAGCTAAGCAAGCTATGCCTCTATGTGCTCCATTGTGCCCGGTCTCAGTGTCTATAAGATCTGGTCCTTGGCAGTGCATTGCCCCATGCCATGGCATTTCAGTTTCTTTTTGTTCACAAAGAGCTACAGACCCCTACAGTGCTGTATAAATAATATGCATTTTAACTTGCCAGGGACAAATCAAGTGTTTTAATTTCACACTCTAACTTAAGAAAATAAACATGAGCTGCTGGGGAGTTCAGTAAACTTGCTCCAGTGAACTGGAGGGGTGGAGTGGAGGACAGGCAACAGCATGTGAAAAACTTCCATTCAGTGCGAATTGGATAGCAAAGCAAATAAAAAGTTACACTGTATGTGAAAAGTCTAGGATACAATACCGAAAATATCCAGATATCACTGTACAAACCAGAAATACATCCTGATATAAAAAAATTGTATTTTCTTTTCCTAATCAAAAAATCTTACAAACTCCAACTATCAAAATACAATAATACTGATTCAAACAAAAGAAGAAAACTTCCCTGCCTTTCGCTTCACCTTCAGGTTCCCCTAGTAATTGTTTATATTAAGGCTGGTGCCGAGGAGAAATCTGGTTGACGACACTGTGGCAGTGGTAGGTTTTTAAAAGGAACTGCAGATTTATATGCTCTGACAGGGACTGTGATACAAGAGCTCTGGCTGGATTGCAACATATTAGAAAGACATTTATTGCATTGGCAACATTTTCTCTCTTTTTTCAGCAATTCATGAGCACTTTAGCACTCTTCAAGAGAAACAACTTTTTCTTTTCAGTCTTGATTCTTCACAATATTTCAAGGGGACAGGGAGTCATGTGGGGAGGTCTTCAGCAACCATACCTTTAACACCTACTTCTCTGGCCCACAGGGCCACAGACTGCATCTCCAACAAGTAAGCAAGCCAGATCTGAGGAAGGAGGATACTTAGAAACACAAAATCACAGAATGGTTTGGGTTGGGAGGGACCTTCAGAGATCATCTAGTCCAACCCCTCTGCCATGGGCAGGGACATCTTTCAGTAGATCAGGTTGCTGACCTGACTTTGAACACGTTCAATGATGGTGCATCCACAACTTCTCTGGGCAACATCTTCCAGGGTCTCACCACCCTTATTGTAAAAAATTTCTTCCTTATATCCAATCTAAACCTACCATCTTTCAGTTTAAAACCATTGCCCCTTGTCCTGTCACTACAGGCCCTACTAAAAAGTCTGTCTCCATCTTTCTTATAAGCCCCCTTTTATACTTTGAAAGGCTGCAGTAAGGTCTCCCCAGAGCCTTCTCTTCTCTAGGCTGAACAACCCCAACTCTCTCAGCCTGTCCTCACAGGAGAGGTGTTCCATCCCTCTGGTCATTTTTGTGGCCCTCCTCTGGACCCGCTCCAAGAGGCCCATGTCTTCCCTGTGCTGAGGACCCCAGAGCTGGAGGCAGCACTCCAGGTGGGGTCTCACCAGAGCGGAGCAGAGGGGCAGAATCCCCTCCCTCGACCCGCTGGCCACGCTGCTCTAGATCCAACCCAGGGTACGGCTGGCTTTCTGGGCTGTAAGCGCATTTTGCTGGCTCATGTCCAGCTTTTCATCCACCAGCATCCCCAAGTCCTTCTCCGCAGGGCTGCTCCCAAATCAATGTTTTAATCAATTAATCAATCAATCATTCAATCAATATTTTAATCAATGAATATTTGCTGCTACCTAAATCTGTGTTTCTCAGAAGTAAATTCTTGTGTGAGATATCCAGTTGTGGTACCATTGCTAGCATGTGTCATTCCAGTTTTGCTTAAATAATAGCCTCAAGTGAAAGCAAAGTTGCATCCCTCATTTTTCATTCATACAGATCAGAAGTAACTCCATGTAATTCAGTGGACCCTGGGGACCAGGACATCAGCTGAGCAGGATGATCAGCCCCATTGTCTTCCATCTTGTCACTTCTGAGATATATTGCTGGGCTTTCAGAGGCAGACCTGGTGTCCTGACATGTAGTACAGATTTGATTGAACAACCAGCCTGTTTCACTGTGAGCAGGCCAAAAACAATGGACAGTTTGGATTGGATTGCTTCAGGACTGTTATGTTCATCAAACTGAGCAGGCATGCAGAGCCTTCATTTTCTTACGCATTTCAGGAACATGATGGCATGATCAAATGACTGAGACTTCCAGAAGTGAAAGCAGGAATTGATGATCTGTTAACTAATAAATTCTGGGGGCAGTTAAAAGTGTTGAGGATGTAAATTCCTCTGGAAGTGCCTTTTCATGACACTGCAGTATTGTCTGGTCCTGTCTGTGCGTCTCTGCAGTAGGAGTGCTGTTCAGGAAACAGGAACTATCTTTAAAAGCATCTTCTGAACATCCCTGTTGTATAGGGTCTTGAAGAAAACTAGGGCATGAACTTTTAAAGGCTTTGTTTTCTTGGAGTAACCATTCTGAGAAAAGCAACAGTTTTATTCATTGGGGCTGTATTTGATCGTATTATTTTGTCAAGTTTCATTAGCTCTGATTCCAGGGGATGATGCATAACACAGTAAGTTTTTACAACTGAACCAGATTGGCTTGCAATTTGGGAAACAGATGCTCAAAAATATTTTCTCTAACCACACAAAACAGGGCAAAAGTGGAAAGGAGTTCATCACCTGTCTTGCTTTTCAGATTTTTTATGTATTTGTTAGCAGTCTCCAGATAAATTGGTGCAGCTAAAGGATGCAGAAGCGCCTCATTACAAAAAGAAGCGATCGCAGGGCTACCTGCGTTTAGGTATAAATCATAGATAACAACTGGAGAAAGTATTTTTCTCCCCCTCTATGAAGTGACAGAGCAGAAGTTGTTCCCCACTTTTTTATAGATGGCACACACTCATTCTCCCTAACACTAATCCTAGTTTTCACGTTGCATTCATCCGGTATGAGCCCTCACCTAAGAGTCTCACAGAAGCTGACTGATTTAAGTCAGCTCGAAAACATCCATAAGAGGTAGCTGTGGACTGTATAGCACAGGGGCACCCTCCTTCTGAATGAACTTCGTTCCCCTGTTTAAAACGCTTGGCAACACCACAGAGCAGCTAAAGAAAAGAAGGTATGGCTAACATAACGAAGAGAAGCTGTGGAAGATAAGCGTGGCTGGCTACATTTGATGCTCAGCAAATTTCCCAGGACCAGACTGGTTTTGCCTGAGAAAACGTGGTCAGGACCTCCAATTTAAGGCTTATGCAAAAGGCAGCACCAGAGCACCAGAGTCCCTCTTAACAATGTGCCGGACCAGTTACTTGTTCAGCACTGACTCAGAAGAAAGTAAAATCCGCCTTGTTAGTAATCAACCCCACATCCTGCAGGATGTAAATGTATAAATCCTCTGAGGTTTCCCAGAAGCCTTTTTTTGCTCACCTTTCAGATGTGAGGAGAAGGTGTCCCTACCTGAGGAATGGTGTGTCTGAGCCCAGTGGTGGGTGACCTGCAGGCAAGGGGATGAAGATCAGCAGGAGCACAAGGACTTGGACGTATCCTGCAGCAGCCTCCGCAGGGTATGACAGGTTCTGCCATGTGCCCAGCCTGGGCAGCAAAACCCCCTTGCCTCGGTGGGAGCCCAACGGTGGGTCAGGAGAGGCAGGTGAAGCAGCTGAAAACTGGCGTATGGATGGGACTGCAGATGTTCGAAGGAGAACGTAAAGTTTCTTTACGCTTTAGTAAGACTTGAGGTATCAGAGATGAAGGCAGCTGGCATGCTCTGAAGTTGGGATATTTAACTGTGGGAGAGGTGAGACCCAGCATGACCCTGGGGGAAAGGAGGTCTGAGGAGAGACAATTTGCTACAGCAATGGCATGCATGTTGCCATCTTCTTCTCAGGTGGATTTCCTTCCTTGTCCTTCCTCATCCTTCCTCCTCCCTTCTTACCTCTCCAGTCATCTCATTGCTATTAGGATACCTGGTGGCCAGACACCACCAAACTCTTTTTCATCCACCTTGCACAATAAATGTCTTCGGGTTTTTTTGTAGATAAAAAGGGCAGGTGTCACTACCACACTCACGTAAAAACCACTTCTCCCACTAAGGCAAACCATAGTAAATGGGACCTTCATATAATGAACAAGTCTTCATTTTTATCTTTCAGAAAACAGCTGCTTTTTTTTTTAGGTTTATATAGAAAATTTATAACCTAATGGAAAAAAGTTAAATAATTAAAGAAATACGCTCTGATCACTTTCTAGCCTGTACCAGCAGTAAGAACTAAAGACCTTACATAAATGAAAACAAGCTCAGTTGTATAGGGAAGAGAAGAAAACTTGAGCTACACATTTGACAAAGACCACTTGTTATATGGTCCGTAAATTATTTTTGGAAGATCTTTTGTCTCCCAAGAGCCTCTACAGTTTCGGGAGTCAGAATCAAGTGCTATTTTAAGAAATAACTAACTATGAGGCAACCGTAAAACTGATGTAGTTCCCTGTTCAGTACACAAATACAGTTTATTAAATTCTCAAAATATAAGATGAATTTATTTTCCTGTGGGCCTCTTAGATGGTATCATAATGATTTTTATATTTTTTTAATTGTATTTATTTATAGAGGACTACTTCCTAAGACCGAAACCCCCTCCTGCCACTACTGCTGCTGTACTAATTCTCTGTGTGCTTTATAGATGAGAGGACAAACCGGTTATGGGAGAAACACTAAGGCAGCATGAAGGAGACAGGACGATACCCAAGAAATATTGGAGTTTTAGTATTGTCTGTAAATTTTGTCATAGTTTCTCCCACTGCAGAGCAATACCTACCCTCACTGGCCATCAGAGACATTATTCAGGAGGGTTAGAGATGGCGAGTACATGAGCAGTTCCCTCTCTCTCGGGGATGCTGCTCTGACAGCAATCCCTCCCGTTTCAGTCTCACTGCCAGCAGCATTTCCATGAGAAAATGCTAGTTCGGCCGACTGCATCAACTCCACTGAAACCACCACGGTGGGCGGCCAGCACCGGCATGCAGCCTGCCTGCCTCCATACGATCCCAGTACCAGGCTAACTCCTTGGCTGTGCAGTGATTTAAAGTTCAATTTCTCTGAAAATTTTGTATTACTGAGCTAAAAGTGAAAAAGTCCTGCACCATGTGGAAATAGAAAGTTTTCAACAGGACAAAGGAATCTTTCTCTTGCATTTCTATTTCTAACCATTGCATTTGGGGAGTTTCATTATTTAGAAGAGCAAGACCTGAACTGGACAACAAGTATCAGGATGCCTAGCTACTCGGCAAATGACAGGAATTTCAACATTGTCACAGCAATAAGACCAGTGATAATTCTCTAATCACCAGTTGACTATTATGTGAAAACCACTGTATCATAGACACACAACAGCATGTATGACAATCTGTGTATTAAAAAAGGGGTGCTGGTTATTCTAAGAGAAATAAATCTATTCAGGTTTACGGTTTTGAGAATGTTTCATGCATCCTCTGGTGTGTAGATGATTCCTCTGTGAATCTGTTCCCAAACTAGACTTAGCTAAATTGAAAATTGAATTCCTTCCCCACTTACACTCTGTGGATGCTTTCATTTTTCTTAATCCCTTTGGCTGTTACGTTGCAGTCTGAAACAGCATCTCCCAACTGCCTCACTGAGACTAACTGAATTTATTATATAATCTCATCTCCCGTTCCAAAAAATTCAAGATCAATCTCAAAGAGCAGTCCTCTGAACTTGGCAGACACTCGTGTGGGAAAGTCTTTAAACAAAAACAAATCTGTTTATGTACTGGGAGAAGGAGCTCCGAAAGAAGATAACATGCACTGTGAGCCAACACTGCCCTCAACAGCAGCAAAGCCGGGGTGGCTCTCGCAGCACCAGCACTGCTGTCCGAGCTGCAGCCCCTCCATCAGCTGCCCCTGCCAGAGCCGACCCCCCGTTGGGCAGCGGGGATCGGACGGTGGTTTGTCCATTGAGGAAGATGAGGACTGAGCAGGAAACAGGGATGCCAGGAATGCCTGGACAGTGAAACAGTTTCACACAAAGTCACTTTGAATTTGTGGGCTTCAGGGACATTTATTTGGGACTTTTTTTTTTCCAAAATTGATTTAAGTACATAGTACCGTTGGCTTCCCATGAGAGTTAATCACAAACTTCGGGGATTTTTGACTTGCAACCCAATCCCAGTTCTGACAGGCCACACAGTCAAATTTTCTGGATGGAAAAAAAGCCTACACCTACTCAGGGTGCCGGCACAAGACCAATCCCCCCGTCAATTCCCACGTAAGCGGTGTTTAAGGACTTTCAGAGTGTGTCTGTATGATCCACTACACTGAATTAGTTAGTTCTAGGCATGTAGATTATAGGTAGTTTCCCAAATATGTGCATTGTTACCTTTTTTGGAGAGAAGATTAAAGAAGTATGCCTGCCCTTGCTCTAAAAGCAGAGTCAGAAAGCTTTGTTTCAAAGACTGAGCTGAAGCTGTGTGGGAAGCCAGCAACAGGCATGAAGGACTGGGACAATGCATTTGTACATTGGTTGCATGGCTGAAGAAAGATGACCGTATCCTATGCTAGAGGGTGAACAATGCATGCTGAAACCATAATCACTGGGTACCCACCGCTGAGCTGTAGGACAGACCACCAATACATGAGCCATGCAGATCCTAGTCAGTGAGGCAGAGTAGAACTGCCCAAGGTAGTTTTGCTTACTTGCATCTGGGGAGCAGTGTAAGTAGGCAGTGAGGAGCTTGCTAGCCACATAAGGGCTACTTTTGCTTCTTGCATGCAGGTGCCAAAATGTACTGCAGTTTCAGGGCTATGTAACTATCTCAGGTATATGCATGCCACAGCAGTCACCGCTGTGATTGCACGGTAGAGATATTGTCTGTCCAACAAACAGGTTATGTTTCCTAGCTGACAGTAGAGGCATAATTTCTGAATTATGCAATGGTGAGAGCTTAGCATAAGTAAGAATTCTAAGAATCTAAACCAAAATGGTCAAAGCAGTCAAAATTTTTATCTCAGGGGACCACAGCTGAACACTGTCCAAAAAGCTACATCTTCCTTGATTAGATTTGGCTCCAATCTTGATTGGTCTTCAGTCATGAGAGAAGCTGATCTCCTCAAAGTGCTGTGCCATCTTGAAGCACAGGTTTACCTGGTGAAAGACCAACATGTGGCTGGCCCTTTGAGGCTGTGTCACTTGATGAGCCCATGTACATTTTGGTGAAAGAACATGGAACTTTAATGTGAGCAAAATACCGGTGCCCCCCAAATCTAGCTATCCATTAGCACAGAGGTCCCAGAGCTTTGGAAGGAATCACATCACCAGCAAAGGCAGTTCCCTAAATATGAATCTATTGGAAGCAAAAGTGAAGCTGATGAGCAGTGGAAAGTATGAAAGAAGAGGAAGCTCCACTACCATCTCATTGCTTGGAAGAAAGCAGTGTCTTAGAAACTCCATTTTATCTGTTGTCCAGACAACCATAACTAAGTTCAGGTGCTCTGAACATGACACGGAGGAATGACACAGTGAGGCTGCCTTGACAGAAGCTTTCAAAATACCCAGTTTTCCAAACCTCTCACCATCACTAGTCACACAGATATTCTCCACATTGCCCCTCCATGAATGCTCCAGGGCCAGAGTTTCACAAGAAACCAACACATGCACATGCTAGGATCCATTGGACAGCATCACCTGAGGATGGTACTCCTGCAAGGAAGGACATGGCTTAATTAATGAATGAATAAAGCTGATGCATGAGACTGCCACAGAAGAAGGACCCAGTGACACCTTGTCTAGTCAGTTGACCAATGTACAGAACTTGCACCATCACATAGAAACTAAGGGAGCACATGGAAAACATGGCGTACCTGGAAGTCAATGCTCAGGCTATGTGTTTTGTGGGGAGCTGTGCCAGGGGATGTGGCAGGATGGTGCCCTTACCCCAACGTGTTGCCTTCCACCACAAAGGACATTTGGTTTGTGCTCCAGGCAGAATAAAATGGACCCTAGTTTCCCAATAAATACCAGTGCTTACCTTCCCTCAGGTGCTAAACCCTCAGACCTGTGTGTTTCAGTGCAGTTGCACTCTCGGCACACTTCATGGCTATGGGACCAGCATGGCTGGGGCCATGTGCAGCACCAAGTATAGAAGGGGAAAAAGGTTCCTTTCCTGCAAAACGAGGGGAAACCCAGCAGAGGAATTACGAGGGCGTGAGTCACCGTGTGCCTTCTGCATGACTCTGGGGACAGGGTGGCCTCTTGTTCCGGGGCCGGGGCAAAGTCACAGCTTCGCCTGTTATTATTGTTAGTCACAACCCCAGCTATACAAAGTCCAGCAGAAACCACACTTGCAAATGCCTCAACCTGAAATGTAAAATAAACACTGGGAAAATAGCTGCTACTTACTTTCTCTAAATACACCCTGAGGCCAGATCTGTTTCCACTGAAGTCAAGTCCAGTTTTGCAATCAGTGGCAGGGGAAGTGAGATCCAACCCTTTATTTGGAAAGATGTTAATAATCAAATTGCAGTTTTAATTTGTCACCAAGACAGGGGTGTGATAAGACATTTTGGTTGCTGCTATAAGTAGCTCTGAGGATTGTCAGGGGTTGTTGTAGGTGCTAAAGACTTTGTGACATCCTGGCACGGCAAGGAAGGGACTCTGTGACTCTGGCATATGTCCTTGCCACGGGGAGATGAAGAAATCCCTCTGGTCCCCTCAGAACACCGAGGAGGGGCATAGCTGGGCCTGAGAAGCTGCAACAGGAGTGGGCACAGAAAAACAGGAAGGCTGGAAGCTATGGATTACCTCCATATCAGTGATCTTATCAATATTTTCGATGACTCATCTATGGCTTTTTCCCCCTGTGGTTTTTATGACATATTCACTTCCTTCATTACCATATAAAGATGGTGAATCTGAGCAGAAAAGGTAGAAAAGTGCTAAGTTAAGGCAGTTAGATAAACATAAATGTTTTTAGCTTTAGCAAACTGCTGGGTCAAATCCTCCTGCACTCATGGACTTCCTCAGTGTCATGGACTTCATGGTGATATATGTTGGATTGTGCTGGCAGAATGGATGATGCTTGTGCTAGATGGTCATTTCCAGAAAACTATGTGTGTGTGACAAGGACACTTCAAATGCGCTGTGTCATCCGCTGTGTATCTAGCATAGTTTTAGTTGCTGTATTGTCACAGGTAAAGCAACACTAGCATTTTGAGTTGTTACAGGACCTGGGGAGCAGGGCCATTCTTCTGCACAGAGGAAGAGAAAAGAGGTAGAAATTGACTGCTACATCTCCAAGTTTCAACTCAATAGGTGCTTGGGACAAACTCTGGGAAGCATCCAGAGCTGGAAGCGCAGAGTGACTCCCAAGAACACAGTTTAGACACAGCCCATATATCTTTTAGCACATTGCACATATTGAAAGTGAAGACTGGTCAGCTTTGTGATTGACTCCAGATAGAGTCAACTTAAGTTTAGCCAGACTTATTAGCTCTAATTCAGCCCTGGCTTTGCCAGATACAACCTGCCATTTGCACAATCTCTTAGGTATTTCTACACTCTGCTCCAAAAAGGTGTATTAGCTAATGTGCAACCCAAGATATGTTTGCAACACTGCAACCACAAGGATAAATTTTGCTGGAGCTGGGGCATACTTAGATGTTGCCACATAGAGTTCGCTAAAGCTTTGGACTCGATCCTGGAACACTGTGCTTGAGCTCATGAGTACAGATGGACCTCCCTGCACAGTGCCAGCAAAGTGTCAGGGCCTCTGCAGCACAGTTAATCCACAACCCAGATAAACTGCTCGTGGATAATTGAGAATTCATTGTACACCCATCTAACACCTCTCTTTTATGGGAGGATAAACACTTCTCTGTAAAAGTACTTGTAAATGTGAATTCTACCATTACAAACAGTCACATTTTATATACATTTCCTTGTTGTTTGAGTTTTTTTTTAAATCATAACATGAATCATGCCTTTTACTGCATTCTACAGTGCAAACTCCAAACACTGTAGAAGCAGAAGCATTTAACCAGAAGACCTGAGTTTGAAGTGTAGAGCTGGTCACACCCAGGCAAGTAAGCAGAGGGATACAAATCACAGCTCTTCAAAATCTAATCAAGGGAAAGCAACTCCAGTTAATTGAAGGCTTAATTTTCTGTCCTCGGACACTGTCCTCCTGATCTCATGTGTCATTTAGCTGTCAGATATTCCTGTTGGGACCTAGACAGTTGTATGTGTTGTCAGGTTCTATGACTGCCCACAGAGAAACAGAGTACTGTATATAAAAATATAAAATTAACTGCCTCACAGGTAAAGGCTTTCCTCTTTTGTCCATTCAATGGCTTTGAACTAAACTCAGTGTTCAAATTGTTCCAGTATATCAGCTCTAGAAAATAAAATGCTCAAACAGTTTGAAACCTTCAGTGCTCGTCTGTAGAGCCAATGGAGTTGGAGCCTGCAACCCCTGGGATTCTGTGGTCCAGCACTTCCAGAGTCAGTGACATTGACTCCTTAGCTATCATCTACAGCAGCTGGTATTTCTAACCACTGTCCATGCAAGGACCGAAAAGGACTACTCAACCTACTTTCCAATTTCAGAGAAGATGAGGGGATTCAGCCTAGTATGGCTGGGTGACCAAATCTCTCACAAGACAAGACACTAGGTCACAGTGGCACAGTCGTAGCCCCTTGTGCCCTATGTCTTGCAGCTGTGGGACTCCAGTAATTTCTGTAAGGACCAGGAATTTCTGACTGTGACAATGATGTTGCATGGGTGAATTCTTTGATGAGCATTTTATGATATCCTTTGTAGTAAGTAACAACCTGACTGAGGATTATTTGCCCATAGCTCAAGTACACAACCCTTATGGCTGAAAAAAAGACACTATGGATCCTGGCTAAAGGGTGGAACTGGGAACAAAGCACCAGTTACAGGAACTTGTCATAAAAACAAAGTTAAAGTAAAATTTCAATAAAGTTGTGAAGGCATACATGGTTGTATTCCTTGATATAGATGTGAAAGGGGGCTAAAAATGGAAAGGGGGGCAGCAAGAGGTGGTCTTACACAGTCAACAGCATTTAACAGTCTCCACAGTTTTCTGCTGCTTTTTTTTTTTTTTCTGTAAAGATTTGCTCATATACCCATTGCTTCTTGCAGTGAGGACAAGTTAAGGGGAGAAGACATAAGCCAACTCTCCTTGTGTACTATTTTTTACAAAAAACTCAGAAACAGACCAGCAGTGGTGACAGCTGAGGGCATGCCACCACTTGTTTGCAGCAAGATGGTGATTTTAATTCCTTCTGTTTACTCTCACCACCGTTCCCATCCCCATAGAAAAAAATAAAATAAATGCCTTTGTTATTTACAGTCTGCACTGAGGGCAGTCATCAAGGTTGTGGGTTTATGGCTGCCAGCCGCCTGCCTGCTCCAGCAGGTGCCAGGCACCCTGAATTACTCCCATCACACCCTGCTCGGTGGGGCAGTGAGTAAGCTGATGAATTCAGCTCATTTCGTCTGGGAGGCAACTGCCTCCCCCTCTCCACAAGGAACATCCCACATATAATAAAGGTTTATAGTCAACTAGAGCAAGACTTCAAACTCATTCCTTCCAGATTCATTCATGAGGAGGGTGGGGATACTAGACTGCTCAGCAATGTTTAACTCAACAAATACTAAAATCTCCAGAGCAATGGCCCTTTATCACCCCTGCTTTCTTTACATATAGAATCAAAGAGCTAGCAAGCACGTCCTGTCATCTTATGGTTACCAGAACTGAAACTGGATGCTAGGTATTTAGTAAAACCCATGCTAGGAAAAAAATGCTATATGTCTAAAAGAATTACCCTGGCCACCTAACAAATTTGGGAGACTAAGGGGCAGGCCTATCACAACAAAGTCCAAGTACCGCTCTGTAATATACAAAGAGAATTGTAGCCTAAAAGACATAGGAAGTGCTTGCCAGGAGCAGTATCTTGAGTTTTGTGTGTTACACTTAAAGAAAAATGTGGAACAACTCCGGAGAGTGCAGGAACAAGAATGGTCAGAGGTCCTAAAAACATGCATCAGCAAAGTAAAGCTGTATGAACTGAAAGGAAAAACGATCTGGGAAGAGAGAAAAAAGGGCAACAATCTTCAAATACATACATAAAAAAGAAGCTGCAAAGAGGAAGGGAATATTACATTACTTTATAATACACAAGTAATGCGCTTGAACTGTCACCAAGAAGATTCAAACCAGACATGAGGTGACAATGAGAACAGACTGCTGGGACAGTCTGTAAGGTCTCAGTCATTAGAGATCTCTCAAGTTAGATGACATCTGTCAGCAAACTTCACAACTCTGCAAAAGAGAAACAGTGTATGTGACAACCTTAGTTTTCAATCAAAATATAATAGCACACGGTAGAGCTACTGCAAGATCCTGGAGCAGGGAGATGGCACAGAGAGCAGCAAAGTAACAATTAGTAGCAGATTCTCTCAACTGATCCCACCTTAACATGGAAAGCAAGGCAGCCTTTACCCAAAAAGCTGATTTTTAATTAGTTGTGTACCATATAGTGTTTCACCCATGAGAATAGCCTCACATGTCCAACCCCACAAGGTGAGGAGTCATCCAGGGACTTGTTAAGGAGAGTGTTGTTTTAATACATCGAACTCAAGCATATGTACCTTGCAGATCTGGACCATTAAGCCACAGCAAGAGCCATGTTGTCTATTAATGGCTATGAGTAAAAAGGACTATTTTATTTCTTCAAACCAAAGAGCAGGTAAGACCATCTTATTGCATCTAAGCAAGATCAAGGACTCTCCATTGCAGAAGACCATTTCCCATATCCTCCAAAGAGGACTTGCATCCCTTAGTGTCAGTGCCAATGGTCAAACAAACATTTGAGCTATCCTAGTTCACACAGCTGACATCTGCGGTATGATTAATTTCTTCAGGTGTGACCTCGGAGATCACAAGCAGCAGCAGAACAGGTTAGAGAGAAGTGAAACACCTATGCTAACATCAGAAGGTCTGGATGGAAAAGGATCGTACAGAACCGAAACCAAACTTTTAAAAAACATTTTCAGAATTTCCTACTTCTGACTACTCACAGAAATACTAGAGAGCAAGAAGTGGCATGGCTCCCTCTGGTATGTACTCTCCAGGATTTTGTAAGCTGGAAAGTCCCACTAGGCGAACAGGGATTCAAACAGCCCACATTAAAGGAAATGGGGGGGGAGGAGGGGATTGTCTTGTACTGTTTTATATGTTTCAACTGGAAAACTGATTCACAGCTTCTGAAAATAAATTTTCAGGGGAATTGTTGACAATTTTGTTTTTGCAGCTGAGAAATAACTTATCTTAGTGTCTTCCCCTTCCTGAAATTGATCTTTCTTTTCTCCTAAAACACTTGTGTGTATTTGACACAAAAAAATCATGAATCATGAATAGCATCATGGTTTGGGCTAGCACACTACAATGCCCCAGCACATTTTCCACCTCAATACTTATTAATGATACGTATCAGGCATAACTGAAAAACACTGATTTAATTTTACAAATAATTCTGTGGTTCTGAAATTTGGGCTTCTGGCATGGAATACAATGAGGGCCTTGAAGATGTGCCAAGAGACAGTCACCTATCCCGAAGCTGCCAAGAGTCAAGGGAACTGGACTGGCACGTGAGAGAGAACCATATTCAAAAAACCTTACTTGCACTAGGTTTCTTGAGCTCTTGAACCTGCCTCTGTCAACTACTAGGAGAGAGCCCTAAGATTTGAGCTGTACTCTTGACAAAAAAAGCTATTGAAATGGACACATGTCTGCAAAATATTTCAGGCTATCTAAATCAAGCCTTTTTTTCAATGGAAAAGGGTGTCATTAGAAAATGAACTTGGTTCCAGTGGGAATCTCTTTGCTACAAAAAGACAAGCAAACCAAATTGTCTGGTGAATTAATGAAATGGGAAAATATCACTTAACAGCTATTGGAAAACCTTCCAAACAATTCCCTTAACATAAGCTGGACTTGCAACAAGCTCTCTGGTGTGTTCATGAAGGGCCACATAGGAGGGGGCCAGGCAGGAATGAAAAATTTGCAGACTGATTTGGGGAGCTTTGTACCAGGAGCAATATGATGTGATATCAGGTCTCTTAAAAGACAAACGTGCTCAGTACTATGTGGGCTTGCAAGATGAAAGACTGTCTTAGGTACTCTCTCGTTTATGTGCTTTCAATTGCTTTTAACTTCACAGTGCATTTTAAAATTGAAGTTTACAACTAATAGAAAGAAAAAAAAGTTAATTTCTTTGGAAATTGGCAGCCGGGCAAGAAGGAGAAAGCATCACTCACCCCACCTTGCGTTGCTTCATACCTGGTTCTGGGAAGATCCTGGCTCATTCCAAAGGGAAGTGTCAGCGAGTGCAGTGTTACCCAGCGGAGCTACCAGGCTGAGCCTGGGAGAGCAGCACTGCCTGGCATGAACCTCTAAAGTGAGAAACACTGCTGCATTTTTATTTTTTTTTCCAAGACAGCCCTGGAGTTTGTTAATTTTCATTTGCAGAGCATTGGGAAACAGTTTCTGTCAAACTAATCAGCAGCTATCACCTGATGTTGAGGGATACCTCTAGACTCCTTTGGACTTGGCACCCTCTAGACTGGTTTGTCAGATCCCATAAATTTAAAAGAAATTTTTAAAAAAAAGGAAAATAAAATAATGCCCTGCTGAACTTTTCTGTTTTGCTGTTCTTGTAACATATATGAAACAGATCTGACAGCACAGTTTCCTTCAGCTCATATCTCAGCAGTAAGTAGGGGTATGAGCTTTTTTCTTTCTTTTTTTCAACAACCTTTACTAAAAATAACTCCTTTAAGACTGTGGAGGGAGATTTCCAGCCCTGTAAGTTCAGATGTGCCTGCGTTCATTCAGAAGGTTGATCTGGGTTTAATATGCACAGGCCTGTCAATACCGTGTTAAGCCCTCTGGCACCAGAGGGTCCAGGCAGTCTCTCTGTATTGTATCCCAACCCCAAGCATCAAGAGGGACGTAATCCATCACATCAGCTCTTGAACCAAAACTGCTGCAATTATATGCTCTCAAAATGAGCCCATTAACCTATCAAAAAGCATTTGAGAAGGGGTGTAATGTTGTCAGTTATTGTTCACAGGGGAGGAGTGAAGATAATTCTTATCTTGCAAATAGATTCATGCAAAACCAATTGCAGTTTGTGTTGCTCTAATTGATTTAGCCCTTTTTCTCTTCTATGAAAATTCCAGGGTAGGGTGTTCACACACACACACACACACACACACACACACGAAGGGTAGTGCCATTTCCCAAGAGTGGATTAGAGGGAGAGCCTGTGCCTGGTCCACCACATGAGTGCAGAATTGAGTCAGCCACAAAGAGCAAAGTGTGTTCCCAAGGAGGGAAAGAAACACCAAAGGAGATGGAAAAGTTGCAAAGGCAGTGCTGTCCGTTACAAACAGCAACGGATATGGTAGTGTTAGTATTCGCTTCTGACTTAGGTGCTTCCATGCATCAACAGCTAGCTATAGGTACCTTGAGCTAAGCTGCACCCACAGCACATTTTGTTTCCACTAAGTGAGGCTGGAGAGTCCAATAGCCTCCAATAACCTAGTCATCCTCTTTGCAAACAGAATAACTCCTTGGCACTCAGAACAGATCTCCATTGGGAAATAATTGCTACAAGTAAGAATAGTAGTTTACTAAGCTTCACTGAAACAAAGGGCTCCAAATCAGGTAAGCCTGCTTACAAAAAGTTCAGAAACTTTCCTGCAGTGTTTATAAGGTGGGAAGTATGCCCTGAGAGCCCCCATTTGGGTGGAGTTCTGGAAGAAGAGATAACTGTGATGGTGACACTCCTTACGCTCCCTGAGTACTGAAGAGAGGGAGTGTCCATATAACTTAAATCCTGTACGTGATGAGATAGGGAACTTTAGGAGAAAAGCCCTCCTTAATCAGGGACAACATTCCTCCTAAATTAGCCACCCACATGAAGTGCCTGCAGTTAAGCGAAGTGCACATCTGCCATCTGCACCTTCCCAGGTAAGCCAGGGCTCTCTGAAGTTTTGCCAGTGCTGGCTCTGGGATGAGCAGAGCATCAACGGGCCTGGGCCACCCTTCCCAAAGAGGCAGAGGAGATGTCCTGCACAATGCTGAGGGATGGCACAGCCATTTCCATGTTCCCTACACAGCAGAGAGACCCTGGGAGAGCTCTGCCCCCTCATCAACACCACCCTGAGCTGCACCCAGACCCTCGTCAGCTCTGTGTCCCACAGCAAAAACGTCTGCTCGACTAGATCATTTCAGACACCCCAGAGGAGCATCTTGGAAATGGAGATGACACATTCAAACCTCTCTGGCTTTCTCTCCATTGGCACACCTTACTGCACAACTTCTTCCCAGGTGACAACCCAGCCTTTGCCATGACCAGCTACCAGAAGAGAGTGCAGGACACAGCCTACACTCTCAAAAATAAGGTCCTGTCCTTTCTTGCAACTCTCCCCAAACCAAATCTCCTTGTGACTCATCTTTTTTCATTGCTGAAAATACTCGTCACTGGATTCATTCTGTTCTGATGACTTACACACTTCAGAGAGGATGCTGCTCCAAAAATAATAGGACAGATTCCTCCTCTAATATTTGCAGTCCTGCAAGCCATTTCCTCAGTTTAAACAGTGGAGCAGTAAAAATGTGTTCATCTTGTACTTTCCCCCAAAGCAGCTTGTACTGACCACTGCTGGAGGCCTCCTGGGCTGCTGGAGGACAGATCAGACCTACTGGGACAAGACTTGTCTCCACCCCTCTATCACTACGTCCTTCCTTGCCTGTGTTGCAGCCATGGAGGACTGCATTTTACTTTTTTTTTTTTTTTAATTCTAGCAAAAGAAAAAAAATTGCCTATCCTAAGATAATTCCATTTGCTGTGGAAAATGGCTAGAAATACACACATTTGGAAAATGAAAGCTGAGAATCTCTTTAAATTCATAGTTCCCTCAGATGAGCAGGGCCAGTGGCTGCAGACTGCATGGAGCCTAAAGGCCAGCTCTGTACAAAAGGGCAGAGGCAGTTCCTGTATGCGCTCCATAACAGCATGACACATTGCAGGGCTTCTGGACAAAGGGATGTATTTTTATGTGAAATTGTTCCTTAGCTGTATATTTCTTTGTCCTCTGCCCATGGGAATAATAGTATCAGGCCAAGAATGAAAGACTCCTTTAAATTTCTCCATGCAAATAGGTTTGCTGTTAGTATTTCTTCCTGACTAGAGAGGCTGACAGGTTGAGGCAATACTAAAACCTTCATGGTAATGAAGAAGGGTACCTGAAATACAAACATTTTTAAACACACACAAATACACACTGTATTGAGAGTTACCCTTTCCAAAATGGAGGTGGGTTGCAGGTAAAATATACTTCAGTAATTCCTCCCTGTCCTATAAACTAAATTGGTAAGATTTGAGCTAACATTTCATCTTGACATTACTAATACATGTGTGAGAGCATTCAGCTTCCACTTTCAATACAGTCTGTCAGATTGGATCTGTATACCTGCTACCAAATAACAAGGGTACTATTGATTTTTCGTTATTTTCAAGTATTTGTTTTCTTCAGTTGAGCACATTCTGTTTATTTTGGCACAGCTAACAGAGAAAGAAAGGCAAGAGACTTAACCTCTTTTCAGAAAGATTTAAGACTTGACAGGCATCAGAGCTTCATCAAACTGTTTGTTCCCATGGTGGTCTGTAACAGAGTATTGTCCTGCTTATTGTTTTATTCACTGTTCATTCACTTCAGTTTATATCTAAATCTGCAGTGCAGAGTACACACAGCAGCAGCAAGCAGGATATGCAGCAACACTTTTCTTCCAGAATGACTTGAAACATGGGTGTTTTGTGACCCCTCAGCTCAGTTCTGAGGCTCGGTCAGGTACCCACCAGACAACCTCCATCCCAAGTGTCATCCTGCTTTATACTGCAAATGCACCTACAGTAAAGCAATTTATAAAATTATTTATACTCAGTAGGAGTTTACCTATGCCTGTTGCCAGGCGGATTAAAAAAAAAAAAGATCCCAAACCTGTTTGTTGTTTTCTGATAAAACCCATGATTTGACAATTAAATATTCTTCCAACAGCAAGTAGCAGCAGGCGACGCGGTTGCTTTCTAGCTGGACGGGAGCAGGTAGGCTCCGTCCGTGCCAGGCTGTTTGGGGCTCGAAGTGCCCAGGGACAGCAGGGACCACCCGAAGTCTACGGCACCCCAGTGCCCTGCATCCTGCTGCACCTAACGATTTAATAGCAATATTGCCCATGGGTATGCCTTTAGACACTACTCGCGGCCCCGTGCGTATTGTGTATCGTATATTCAGAATGAAGCGTAAACTGAGAGCACTACACACATAAATATTGCGCTGTCTGCCTTCTGCCTTCTCGGTGTGTAGGTGCAGTGGTGCGCTCCTATACTGGCACCTAGTGGGGAGCGCACGGGAGATGGGAAAATGAAGAGGGCAGGCTGCACGGACACGCACGTGTGCTCGCCCCACGTAATACATGGGACTCTTCTTTTTTTTTTTCCCCCGGTTCTTCGAAAGCCCTTCCGGATTAACACAATTTTAGCACGCTTCATGCTCGCTGCTGCTCTCGCAGCCTTTCCCCTCTGTCAAGCAGGAGCTCCTGCTGAGGTTCACTTTGCTCTTGCTGGAAAGCCTTGACCATGCCAAGCCCTCTGCTCCCTGCTTGTGCACCCATCCTCTGGGACTGCACCCTCCTCCATATGAGCTGGGATCCCTCCCTACCTGTGATCCCCTCCTCCTGTGTTTTCCTGCTGGATCACCCCGTAGCAGGCCATCCACTTTTCCTCCTCTGGGTCCTTCTGCCTTGACCTGGGCCTGACAGGTCTCTCAGGAAAGCCAGCGATCACTGGTGTTGCTTCCTGCCTTGTAGCTCATGCTCCCACTTTGGCCTCAGAGGAAAGGGCTGCCTTTTACCCAGTGAAGGACTTCCTCCACCAATTCCCATCGCCCTCAGGAATCTCATGTCCCACAATTGTCCCGTTTTAGCTGAAACAGCAAAAGGCTCAACCTACCACTTCTCCAAAGGTCCACTCTGTGTCATTACAGCATCTGAAAGGAAACACTGAAAAGACGTGACATTCTTGCCAAAAAGCATTTATCTTCTTCTTACCATCTATACGAAAAGAACAACTCTCCCAAGGAGCCTTCAAGGTTGGTCTCAAATACTGCAATCCGAATTAGAACTCCTGGGCATCCCAGTGATACCAGTATAATCTTACTGATTACAGTTAGATAAATTACTGTTCCAGTTTGTTTCTCTTGCTGTAGTCCCCCTGGCTTATATCACAGCAGTTAAGGCAAGTCTTTTCAAGCATTTAAGGCAGCAAGGCAGTATTTTCAAGCTCAGCTGCTTCCAGCAAGAAACCAGACAATGGGTGGTCAAGGTGAATTGCCAGTCCTACAGGATAGCTGATCACTGGACAGTTGTGCTTCCCATGCATGGCATTACACACTGCAGTTTTGCTTCTAAATTCGACAAGGGGCAACAGAAACACCTTTCTTGTCCCACCAAGGCTTTCCTAAACTTCTCTCACTAGAACTACGAGTCTAGTGAGAGGAAGCGGTCTTTCCTTTGGCTTACCCATTCATTTTCCATTGTGGATGAAGTCTTTGCTTCCATCTTGAAGGAAACTTATTGTTGGTGATGTTGTTAAATAGCCCTCTGTACCGTATGGCCTGTAACTCTGATTTACAACCCATTTCTAGCTGCACCATGATTCAGCTGACTTTTCTATTGAGTGGTTGATGTGAACGCTGAACCTATTCAAGGCTAGCAGCATTTCTGTGATACATTCAACTTGAGGAAACACTGGGAATTTATTAGGATGTTTTTACATTCTCGGAAATTGCTATGGGACTCTGTCACTAACAAAAGAACAGAAATGGCTTGCCATTTTATTGCACTTTTTCATATGCATTAAGTAATGTAGGCCTTTGTCATTTATTCAGTTTTTAAGTCAAACTCTGTCCTGTGCTGAGACTCTGTGAGACTCCCTGATCTTGCAATTTTATCACAGGTTTCACTAATATTTTGTTCTTTCCTTAAAGCTCCAGCTCTTGGAGTCACTTGATTTGGCTACCTGAGAACCTCAGCTTTATGAAGAAACCAAAAAAATAACCATCCCTTGCAACTGTGAAGAGCAGCTACAAAACATTAACTATAAAGCTGCCCACAAGCCAGATGGCAAAGAAAAGCTAGATCTTGTGTTTAAGTTTCAGGATGTTTTTACACCACTGATTTTGGCTTGTGATTTCTGAATCTCTGAGTGCTGTTAGGGATGGTTATCTGGAAGAAAGGGAAGGGGATCAAGAAGCCATTTACAGCTCTTTGTCCTTCTATTTGCAATAGCCTCAAGCCAGCTTAGCACACCAGCTGAAATCAGGCAATGGTCAGCAAGTTTGGCCTAATTTTTTCCCTTCAGATTCAATCCTCACCTACAGAGGCAGGTATCAGCAGAGCTGGTTACTCTGCCCTCACCATAACACAGGACTCGTCTCCCCAGACAGTTGCAAGAGCAGTCATAAGCCAAGCGACAACAAGTCTTGGGATTAAGGTAGAAATTTTTTTCATAGTTTGGAAAAGAAGAGCCTGAATAATTTGTGCAGATGGCTGCACCCGAGCCACAGAGAGTACTGTGGCCCCAGGGTAGTACCTGGAACTCGACCACACAGGCTTTTGCCCTTGTCTCTGTTTCTGCCCTGACAGCACTGTGCTGGTTGTCAATCACACCGGCACCAAAGACCTGACTCCCAACACCCAGGGACAGATGTAAGGAGCTGTGAGCAGTCCTGTGCTGCAGGAGACAAGACACAGCAGAAGGGCTCATGCTTTGCCCTCACTGAAGCCCCAGGTCTACTCCACCAAATGTCCCAGTGAGGAGGATAACCTTGTATTTAGCCAGCAAAAGAGAAGGGGATCCCATCACCACTTTTCCCTTCCCCACTCTCACCAGGAGCTGGCCCACACCAGGGTATTCCTGCCAAGGCCATGCAGCGGGTGGGCAGGCTGTGCTTTCCCTGCATGTGCATGGTGAGTGCAGCATCCCACCCCAACATGAATTTGCTCTCTGTACAGTGGGGTTCATTTAAGCCCTGCAAGCAGCTAGTGAGGCGAACATGAAGCAGCCTTAGCAGCCACAGCAAGGAATTACATCCTTTACAACACTGTGTCAACCAAGTGCTCAGGAGGAAGGTGCAAACCACATGTCAGTTCTGGGAAGGGCATCCTTTCTGGTGACTGATGTCTTTCCAAAATACTCATAGTGGTGATATGATGGCCAGTAGTGGTTTTGTTAAAGCAAAAAATTCTTCTAGAGCAGTGCATAGTAGGACACAGCCTTGGCCCAAAGCACTTGCTGTAATTTAATGCAAGATATAACAAACTGGTGTTACACACTAAGGGAGGGAGCAGCAGAGATAACAGGATCATACTTTGGATGGTTATGTCTTGAGCTTCATGGCTGTGAATCCCTCAGGTTGGGATTTTCGAATAGCCTTAGGTAGTTGGGCTTACAAAAGGATAAACTAGAAAGAAAAGGTATTACCCTGGTTTTCCCTTAGCATTTGTACAATATCCATAAACTTCTGAACCCTTTTATCACATCTGTGAGTGCTTACTCCAAAAGAGAGTCATGTTATATCCTGCAAAAAGAAGCTTGCTTGTTTTTAAGACATGTGGTTTAGTTTCAAAATAGCATAAAATCTTCTTAGTTGCTGATAGAGGCCACAGTCAAACAAAAAGACTGATGGATTGGAGCTCAAAGAAAAAAAACGGCCTTTAGGGATACCAAACATAATTGTTCACACAGCATTCAGTTATGAAGACTTTATTATGTACCAATTTAAGTTTATACATACCAAATGTTCTTGAGTCAGCAACACAAGTGGGACTGCCTTGTTCCAGTAGATCTTTTTTCCACCCTTATGATGGTTTTTTTAAAATAAAGAATCATCAATAACCATGACAGGGTTCCCTCAGTGGATGGACAATCCAGCATGCCATGAAGTTGTCTCTCCCAAGAAGCGTTTCCACAGGCTTGAGGGAAATCATAAACTACTTAGGAGGAATGAGATTCACAAAGCTCTCCCGGCCAACTGCATCATTGCTTGTGAGCAGGTCCTGGAGGACAGCTAACTATGCAGAGCCCAGCAAGGAAAGTCATCAGCAGAGCACCTTGCCCAGTTGTGAACAGATGGGAGAGAGGAGGAATCGGAAGACAAAGGGGAAGAGTGGTGAAGTTAAAACTCCTCATGCTCTCTAAACACTGTCTTTGGGAATACACCCTATGTACATATATTGCTTAAGATATAACAATGCTTGTGTCCAAAGGTTACAGAGACAGTCACCAAATCAGTTGAAGGAAATTTCAAAAAAAGGACACACCTGCAGCCCTGAAGAGCCTTTGCTGGGGAGCTGCACCAGTTAAGGGCAGGTAATGTCTCTTACCAATACTGGTAAGCTGTGTTAGTGATTGCACCCCAGCATCAGCAGTGGCACATGCCAAAGTTTGGCCAAGGGCTTGACAATGGGGTACAATGCAAGAACTGATCTAGACTGGGGCAGCCACAACTTTTAAGATGGACCAGTCTGCCTCTCTGATTTTGGAAGTAGAGAGGGTTTGGTTATATATATGTATGTATACATATATATGCATAAATAGTCCAGAATTTTTTTGTGGCTGGGAAGAGGATTGTGCTCACGCCAATGAGCACTCGGCCAAGAGGAATTCGGCAGAGACAAGTCTCAAAAGAAGTGAGGAGCTGTGCCTCTGTACAGATTAAAATTAAAGTGGAAACGGGCAGCCCTGAACCACGAAGCCCAACTTGTCAGGTACGACAGCCTTTTTAGGTGGAGAACAATGCTTGTGGCAGTCCCTTCCTCCAGCTGCCTCCACACTTTGCCCCTCCAGGCTCCTCACTGTTCCCTTTGGGTAAGCATCCGTGCCCACCTCTCTCCACAGCTGATCCCTCCTCTCACATAAGCAGCATCAGCTCACTGTTAAGATAATCAAACCAAATGGCTTGTATTAGGAGGCAGCTTAGTCATCTTTTTTAAAGCAAGCCACTGAGTTAGGCACATAACTAGCATCCAAACAAGCAGCCTGCTTTTCAAGAACTACTAAGCACTGCATATATGTCCTATATATATCCAGTATATACATATATATGTATACACCCCATGTATATCCTGTTTAATTTCAGGGGAGCTATAGGTTGCTCCTCTCTTTTGCAGATCAGGTCCTTGGGTACCTAAGAATATATTTGGGAAACTAACTTCAGGCTTTTTTTTTTTTAATCTTGGCCATAAATTCTATCACTTATGAGACAAAACCCCATCTGCTCTAAATTTGCACTTGATTTCATGCACAAATAGGGTTCACACATGTAAGTCCTGTCATTTCTGTGCTCCCAGAGGCAGTGCATAAATTACCTATGCACAAAACAAGAGGTCGGTCAACTTTACCTCATGTGCTGCCGAGTAAGTGCACATCAAAGGGCATATTGTGTTCCTGGAATGAAAATGAGGAGTCCTGGCATGGGTCACCCCCTCCACGCAGAAATGCTGCTTTTCTTGGGCACAAAGAAAATCCCTAACAACTTTAGAAAAAAAATCTGCCAGAAGTAATCAGCTAGTGGAAAGTTCAGAAGGAGCCAGGGTTTGGGTTAGCACTGACAACTAATACAGCAGATTTCACAAAGCTGTCTGAAACCTGGTTTTGATCTTAGAACAAACAGTAGTAGGTTTTCATTAGAAATTATGCCCATTTTATAACATGGCTGTGAGAAGCGGTATTAAATATGACGTTAAAATACTTCTGTATGATTAGTATAAATGGACGTAAGACATTCAAAACCAGTTAGATGGAGACTATCAAACTCTGTAGAAATCACAGGGTTAACTCAGATCAGCCAACATGAAGTTAAATACAGAGTGCTCCTGAAAAAGTGCTAACTAACTGCAAAAGTGTGTCCAGCAGCATGGTGTTTCATGTGACTCCTTCAGTCCCTCTTCTAGGTGAATTTTCGGTGGAAGACAAGTGCTTCGAAAAAGTGGGCATCTCACTTTGACTGCTTTATACTCCCATCGTAATCTGTACAAAAAGCAGCATCTTGGTGAGGAGCAAGGGAGGAAAGACGCTGACTCTGAGTGGCTCTTTCCCAGATAAATAAATTAAAAACATAGTAACACACAATGACTACCACAGCTTGTAAATTAAGGGAGTAACTGGTGCATAGTGAGGCACTGATGTATAGCCTGGAGGAGGAACAACTTCATCTGAACTACAAACAATTCATTTAAAAAAAAAAATACTTTGAAGAAAAAAATTGTCTCCAGACCAGCTTGTGAATAAAGCATACCGAAAGGCAACCCTGATACTCCATTAGCAGCACAAAAATGGAACTATCCCCCAAGTCTGGCATAAAAATTAATTTTTTTTTCTTAAAAATATAGCTGCTTTGGCATCTCAAGTTAACCGCTCTAGTGCTGCTTGGACAAGTGTGGCTTGGGACGGCACACTACTCTGCACCAAAAAACACAGTGCCCTGCACAGATATCTGAAACTGCTGCAAATGCAGCTCAGGTCGGCGCCTGCTCTGAGCCCCGCGGCGCAGGCAGAGGGCGTCAGCCCACACCACGCTTCTGCTGCTGGAACTGAGGAATCCTGGCCATCAGCTAGCATCTCTGTGGGGTTTATCTCCAAAATGAGACATCTCAGATTTGTCAGAGCCACCTGGTTGTCTCTGAGCGGTGATGCCTTGTGAGGTGCGCGTGTGCCCAGAGGTCCTGTCATCTAGCCACTTGGGCCATGGGAAGAGGGAAAGAATTTTTTGTTGTCTTTATTTTGTCTGTCTTTCTGTTCCTGAGGCCAAAGACAAAGCCATCAACCTTAAGCCAACCTAGCAGGACCCCTCTGGTGACCCCATGGAAATGTGAGCCATGGCTTCAGTGAGCAGTGGCTCACACTTAGAAAGCATGCAAACAGAGCTACAGCTCCACCAGAATAAAGGGGAAACAATGGGTCCAACATCTCTTCCTCCAAACTGGCCACAGCAATTTGGGTTAAAGTAACAGTGAGATTCCCAGAGTGGTCACAGGAGGCTAGGCACAGCCCTGAAGGTCTCCAAGACCTCAGTTTCTGGACGTCTTTTCTGGAAGTAATTTTTTATCTCCTTACTTCACAGATGTTGCTTTCTTCCAAAATCCTGCTTTTTAATTTTCTTTTATTTCCCTTTTTCACAAGGATAACAAGCAGTGCCATGTGCAGTTGCCTGTTACATTTTATATATGTTACTTCTAAAAGATAGGGCTAAACTGTACTTCAAGTCTCACTCAAGATCTGGACAAAGTTTCAACTGCTTTCAAAAAGTAGGTTTTGGCCTAAACTTACTTCATATTGAGTCAGACTGCTGATTATTTAAGTCTCTTGTTTCCTTGTGGATGGGCAAGATTTTGTGAGAGCTACTTTAACATCCAAGTGGGTACAAGCATAAAAGCCCATTGAGACAAACAGATTTTACAGGAACAAGCTCTGAGTGTGTGTCCAGGCAGGTTTGTTAGATGGCCAAGAGATGCACACATGTACATACAAGTGCAGGATGCAGCTAGGTAGAAGAGTCATAACCTAAATCTCAGTCTTACACTTGGAAATAAAAAACAGAGTATAATAGACAGAACTTGGCCAGAAGTCTTCTGGAGTTCAACTAAGAAAGACTTTTGACAATGAATGCTTCAGTAAAGACATGCCTTAAGACTTCTTTTCTCTACTTCTTCAGTTGAAATACCAATAGCAAATCATTTTTCTAATCACTTCCCTGACTTTATAATACACTGTTAACTTACACTGTCTCTGTGCTGGGAGCTCCATGTACAAAACTGTTTGACTCCTCAATCATTAAGAAAACATGCAGTACCAGCATTAGCTTGTAACTTTTCAAATCTTGGCAGAGCTTGTATTCAACCTCTCAGCTTCCACTCAACTTTCTTGCCTTGTTTTTAAGTTTGTTTCTTTTAAGCACAACTAAAGGAATCTGCTCTCCCTCCTCCCTCCCTCAAAACCAGACTTTTGCATCAATCAGTCTCACTGGCACCTTCACCACTAGGCTTCATACATTTCTGTGCAGTGATCGCAGACAAGTTCTTTAAAACAAAAACTTTAAAAAATCTAAATTTAACAGCATCTGAAGGTTAAATACTGTGCAAAATGAGAGAAGACAGTGACAGGAGAGCACTCAATCACCGTATAGTTTCTCATCCCTATGAAAGCATCCTTTGAGAGTCTGCCTAGGTGTTGTCTAGCTTATATGATACAGTGCAGTGCCCATCAGCACTTCTGTTTGGAAGCTTGCTTCTTAGAAATCACCAGCAGGCTCATTACTCATAAATCAGAAGGTGGCTTTTAACCAGGCCTGGGAATCTGGAGGCATTGCATGAAGAGGGAGTTCTGTCTGCTCTGCAGGTTTCAGACAGAGGCAGGGGTTGGCTTGGCTTCCTATCCTTGTGCATTCAATCAAGTGAATTGCACAACCATGCTGCTTTGCTCTATTTAATGTAATGTTTCCTGAAATGTCATTCATGAGTAGTACAAGTTATGGTTGTTGGGGTGAGGGGGTGTCCACAGTCTAATAATGTAAAGCAAGCTATCTGAGGCAGAAGGGAAGACAGGAAGGTGTTCTTTCCATCAGACACATTGAAAAGTGCCTATGTATTCAAAATGTACTTTTTGTCCCTACAACACCAGGTGTGAGGTAGCTCCTTGCATCTAGATGGGTCCCCACTGATTTTAGGAGTCTATTCCATGTAAAATATCTTCTTGCTGCAGCCCAATTTTGCAAATCTTGACCTTAGAATTTGCAGCTGTTATTCTTTATTAATATTTAAATAAGTCTTACCTAAACTGAAACACACCCAAGATAAGAAAACTTGGCACGAGAAGTCTTGTCCTCAGAGGCTCTGGAGATGCCTCATCCTGTCTCCTTTGGCAGGACACAGATTGAACGAAATAGACTGCTTGGGGTCCATCTTTCGATATGATTTCCAAGTCAGGAATTTCTGCAGATGGACAAGACATCATTAGTAAATCCCCTCACAGGATCAGGACTTTAGACTCTAAAGTTGTCCTTCCAAAGAGGCAAATGTATATTGGTCCATTTTGGAAATATATGTGTAGAGACAAAACATATGGTCTTGAAGTCAATCAGTCCCCAAGTCACTTTAATGTGTGGCCTCTGTATTTCAGCCATCCAAGAGGTTCCAAAAACCTGCTGAGGCCAATGGGAGTTTTCCAGTGACATCAGTGCACTTCAGAGCAGGGCATTCATCTAAGGACCCAAAGGTAAGAAGTTTTCTTGTCCTTCCCTTACCTGCTGAGGAAGACAGGGTCAATTTTAGTGTTAGTATAAACAGAGATGTATGTAATTGAGGAGCATCAGTAATTTAAAACATCATATAACCAACTCCCACTTGGGAGGATTATTAGGTGAAATGCACTAGTGATATCTCCAACCTCTCTTACTATGGAAGTGCTGAATAAGCAAAAAATAATAAGTTGGGTAATAGCATATTCCAGAGGAAAAAAAGCACTATTATTCATTCAAATCCATTAACTGTGTTAAGAAAGGAGAAGGTGATTCATTCCAACTCTTCTCTACTTCAGTACAAAGCAGCTGTTTTTTAATCATCAGGGATGGTTGTGTCATTGAAATAGAGACTGCTAGCTGGATTACCTTAAAGACCTGCCAATTCATTAACTGAGCTCCATATAGCCAAAAATAATAGCACTTAAAAGCAGGTTGTCCTATTTCTGTTGAAAATGGACATCTGTCTGCTCTGGTAACTATGAAGAACTAAAACTTCAAGGACAAAGAATGTAATATATTGACTGACGTCCATGCATTTTGGAAGGTTCGCTGGCTGTTCTTTATATTCTTCACATGTTGAGTTTCTCTGCCTTTCAGTCTGTACTTCTATAAGACCCTCACCCAGAGGGATCACGGATTTTGATTCAGTAAGCTGCGTTATTAGGACCACCTCCAGCTACAGTTACTGTCAGCAAATGGCAGTTGAGGCAAACACACCTCTACTTAAGAACAGCATAAAAAACACAATAGCAAAATCATGGAAACTACTACTAGTCAGTCAAAATGGAAAATAATTGTGTCCTACAATTTTTTTCTGGGTGTTCAAGTCATCTCCCAGAGATATAAAATCCTCTCTTTGCAAAGTGTGTATCAACAGCTTATTTCATGTTACCATCAAGTATAGAAGAGGTACTTTATGGCCAGCTCAGCTTTTTCTAATTATAGTTGTACAGTAGATAGTGTGAACACACATACTTCTTCCTACTGTTTGCCGTCACCATAGCATCACCACCATAGCTTACAAAACCTGTAAGCACAAACAAGACAACTTGTGTATTGTATGCACGATTGATATCACAAAGCAGTATTCTCAAAGGATGACAAAGGTGAAGCTGGGTATTTAACTCCTTGACAGCTGCACCTCTAAAGTAATTTTGAGCCTATGTGGCCAGTAATCTACCATGTTTCAAAGCCACCTATGTGTTCTGCTAGGAAAGCAGGGGTTTTAGTAATTCTTTTTCTGCAAATTCTACAGAACTGGGACTACAACTTCCTTAGTGTTTGTTTATTTAAAACAAAATGTTTTTACTCTGACTCAGTTTCTGAGAATTAAATAATGACACTACAGGCAAAATTCAAATGTTATTTTAATTGACAGTATTTCTAGAAGTCTAAAAAGAGGCAAAGATCTGTTTTCTTCCTTGGGTGCCTTCTCTGTGTATCAATTTCCCTTCATACGTCTTTATTTACTATCTCCTGTGAGATACTTCTTTGCTACTGAAATTTCCTCTGAATCCTTACCTGGGGGAGAAAAAACATCACTCCCTACAGCAAATTTCATTCACGTGTACAAGAGATATTCAGACAATGAACTCAAAGTTTTTTGCCTCCACTACTGTTGCTGAGAGTTCTCAGAGACATTACCTGGGTCAAGAAGAGGTCTGCACTGGATTTTTTTATTTTTAGTGGCAAAAGGTTAAAACAATTTGGATGCCAGATGAAGGGAATGATTGTTGTCCTGGTTCGCTGGTTTGTCTGAACAAGAACTCTTCAATGTGTTAATGAAAGACAATGCCAGGGTAAGAGAGTAGATCTTGCTTAGTCAGTGCCTTCCTGACCAGATTATGTTTTATAGCAAAATAGAGTTTATGCTGCCTTCAGCTTGCTTTAAAAGCATAGTCCTGATCAAGTTTGGGCTGGAGATTTCTTGAATCATAGTATGTTGTTTGGAGCCAAGTGATGTTTTGCTTCAATTTCAGCCGTTTGATTAATAGACTGTGTTTATACCCCTTCCCTTTTGTTTGTTGGATGAAAACAGACCTACTGAACAATATGGGAAAATGGTTTAATCAGGGACTGAGTAATACTATAGAAATTAAAGTGTGTGTATGAGAGAGAGGGTGTGAATGGGAAAAAACACTCTCTTCTATTTCCTGTCAAGCTGATGGTGAGACTGGAGGAGACCCAGTTCCTCCAGGGAGTTGATTTAAACTGTGACACAAAAGTTATTCTGAAAAGACAGAGGGACCCGCTGACAGCACTCAGCTGCTTTATTGACTGCTGCTATGAATTTGTTCCTGGTCTGAACCTCTAGACCAAAGTGTTAGCTTGAATGAAGAAGCTGAGCTTTGGGTGATGCTAGAAATTGGGGAAGGATTTGGGGTGAAGGGAGCTGCAGCTGACATGAAGTGTGTCTCCTCCAGAAGGAATAAGCAGGTTACTTCTGTGCTGCCCCGTGGTTAAGCCTGCAGCATCAGAAAGCATTTTGCAGTATGGACACAGTGGAACTAAGTCTCTCAGTCTGGGGAGAGGTTTGCAGGTATGTCCTCCACATTGCATTTTGCACAGATCGTGAGGAGGGGCAGCAATAGAGTTTTACCCCTAGCAGGTGCAAGAGAAATGCAAAGCCAAAAGGAAGCTTAGCTGCAAGTTTGTGGATTGTCCTTCCACTGTAGGTGATGAGGGGGGTTTTATTGGATCTCCAGCACTGTGAGGACTGAAGGCTATGTCTTTATTAGTCTGTAAAGTAGGCCCACAGCTGTTGTCTGGCTCAGACTTTCCATCAAAGTGTTTTTGCTCCTCACACTCACACCCCATTTCAGGAAAATGTGGCCTTGCCCACACCACCTCTGATGGGAACAGTCTTGGCCCATGTCCCTGAATGAGGCCTGCATATTGTCTACACAACTGTCACGACCAAAACTGCCAGGGACTACGGTACCAGCTGAACACTACAGGCAGGGGTGTGCCAATGCTGCACTTTTGCCAGGACACTGTTCAGTTTACTAACATAGATGTAACCTAACAGATGCCACACAGGTTGACTGATGTACAAGATGCATGAGGAAAGTGGCCCAAAATAAGCAGTTTAGCCTCCTTTCCAAGAGAAGTTCACATGCTCTGTACATAGCCTGTCTCCCTTCCACATAAATCTTGAATCCGTTGACCAGCAAGGTTAGAGATGACTAAAACCTTCTGTTCCCAGAAGCTTCATGGAAAGGAGGGGCAATGCAAACAGCCAAATTAGGGTTCCCACTGAGATGAGACTATGATCTCAGCCTTGTTAAAAGCCAGAGGGTCTGCCCAGCAAAAACATCTTACACCTGTCCTACTGTTTTAGCTCAAACCCAGGCCTTCAACCAACAAGTGCAATCATCCCAGGATGAAACTGAGGAGAAACTATGCTTACCTAATCCCAGTTCTTGTGCAAATATGTATTTGTCTCTGGTGTGCACTTCCACTCAACTTCAGTTCACAGCAAGACAACACAAAACGTCTCTGCTGTTGTGGAAGTGGAGACCCCTGAGGTGGTGAGCATCTGGACTGTGATATGGAAGGGCTTGAGGTGCTTGTTTCCAGCTACAGGTTTCCCATTGAATTATCAAGGTAAAGAAAATGCCATACAGCCTCATAGATGAGCAGGATTAAGTTTACAGGCAGTGGACATGAAAAATTGTCCCAAAATGGTATTTCCTCCTGAGGATCAATTTCTATTGTGAAATTGATTTTTTTCTGAAAACAGTTTGGGGTGAAGAAACCAATCACAGGAAGGACTACATTGTAGCCATTTCTTTCCTTCAGATTTTCTTCATGAAAGGCAGGATGTTTCCTGCATTTGGTTTTAGGTGGGGTTGTACTAGCTATTGCAGCTGGTTGTTAAATTTTATGATAGTGCTACATTCGCAATGTATTGAAAGTTACCATTAAAAACTTCCAGGTGCATACTGCAACTTCTTTTCACAGTATTTAGGGTTGTTCTGTCCTCACAATCTGAGGACCCAGTTATTTTGCCCTTGGTCCTTCCAAGGAAAATCCATACATCAGGGACACTGTAATGAATAACAGACAACTGCATTTTGTGTGACATGGATGGGAGACAGATGCTTTCTGAGTACAGAGTTACAAACAGGTTGGGAGAGAAAACCCTGAAGGTCATGGTGCTGCAGTGTTATGTTTTGGGGGGATCAATTTAGGAGGTGGCAGAGGACCAAAAGGAGAAGGATGATGGGCAAGTCCAGTAGGTTACACAGGATCATCTGACACAGAAGGTCAGGCTGAGGCTAAGGCAGACCCCCCCAGCTGAAGAAAGGTTTTAACATGCCCAAATTCAGTGTTTTCTGAAAGCACCAAGGGAAAGAAGGTTTCTAAGGAAAATACCTGAGCAGTGGTAACTGAGAGGGGTTTGTGTAAGTCTGTATAAGTTTCTATAAAGCTGAATTATATTGTCTGCCCCAAGCAAATGCCATCAGCGGGTGGAAAACTGCGCTAGCGAGGGCTAGCGGGAATCCGGGCAACAGCTCTGTGTCCTTGAGATGACACTTGGGGATCTCAGAGCAATAGAAAGTTTATTTTTGTTCACCAGGCTGGACTATTTTCAGGCAGTGAGGTTTGTATGCTATACACATCTGTTATTGGTGTGCAAGGCAGTACAACCTGTACTGCTGGCAGATTTCTGTTCTTCTAGTGGGATGGACAAAGAGCTGAGGAAAGAGGTTTTTACAGGTACAGGTATTTATTAGCATTTAACTATTTCACAGAGTTGCAGCAAGATCAGCAAAGTCAGCTGATGAAGTGCTAATTAAAACATAGTTGAATAATTTGAAGATATTTCTTCCTGTAGGATGCCAGGGGATTGTGAGACGTTTTGTGGCATTGTTTTTGAAAGAAAGCCACAGAATTAATTATCTAGGAGAATATTGGGCATCTGCTCAGAAAGGACATATGGGAAACTCAAGATAGTAAGCTGAGAGTGGGTAACCTCATCTCCCTGGTCTGGGCATAGTTTAAGTCCAATAAGTAAAGGATAGCAACTTGTGTTTAGCACTACTGGAAATACAGGTTATTCCTTGATGACTAGTACAGTAACATTTCTGGATTTACCCAGGGTGAGTAAAGGGGTTTTAAAGCCTTCACTAATACCTGGCTTTTCCCCTCCATCCTTCCTGTGGCATTTTTATAACCTTTCAGTGATCCCTTACATAGAGGCTCATTCGGATCATTATTTCACCAAGTCTTTTTAATCGGGGAGAGAGAAGGGTGGGCTAAGAAGAACTGGAGGCAAATTGTCCTTCTGAACATAGACTGCAAAACATTAGCCTCCATTTTCACCAAGAGACAAGAGGAAATACCAGGGAAAAACAGCTAAAGGTCAAAGAATGGCACATTTTTTGTGTAGTTTACCAGAACTATGTGAAAACAGCTGTAGAGAGAATGGATAAATTATGTTTTAACTTTGGATTGAGCTCAGAATTTTGAACAAAAAAAATCTACCTACCCTATTTATAGCTAGTTCTGTCACAATTTTGTATGTTATTGCAAATTTATTAGCTGGCAAAGGTTTTTAAGAAATCAGTGTGCAAGGCATCCATGTAATAAAGAAGTTATAATGAGACACAAAGCAACATTTTTCCTTGTCCTTTTTTCCTTGGGACTCTTTATCTCCTGTCCTATTAGGAAATGTCTAAGTTTATATGCTCATATGCTGAGAGAATGAAATACCAGTGTGCCAATGGAAAGTTTTTGTTCATGTGGACAATGTTACAGTGCTGGTGACCTCTGCAGAAGACATATTTTTTGACATACAATTACTCAGCTGCCACCAGAGCATGAAACAATAAGGAATTATCATATATTATGTACGGCAAAGCAGCTTTTAGCCAGACACAGAATTAATCACATGAAAATTTATCTTAGAAGCAGTTCTGCATTCATTCATGTGCCAGTAATATTTGTGAGAAAATAAAACATTACTAAAAAGCATTTTAATTGTAAAAGCAATGCATTTGGAATAAAAAGGACTTGCAAACTTAAACACATGCAAATCTGGGTAGTCCCCTTTGTGACTACGAATTTCCATTAATATTAAAAGATTTAATAAACATAATCATATGCAGAAAAAAATCACCTTGCCCTTCAATGCAAATATTTAAAGAGTGTAAGGCTGTGAACAGGCTCATCAGTGAGTTTAACTCCCTTAATGCGAACCATTTTGTGAAGTCTTAGAAATCCTATTACAACAATGGGCTCAGAAAAATGCTCATATTTGAATCCAAAGTCAAATTTCATTTCAAATATTTTCACAGCTATGTGTTGCATTTCATTTCTAGTAATAATAATCTTCTTTCTTCTCCTTTTCTGAATACTATGAAAAACAAGTATTAAATTTGAACATGCTGCTGGCAAACAAAGGGCATGGACTGTCAGCTAAAATTCATGGTTCAAAAGCCATGCTTTTCTTTTGTGTTTTTTGTATCCCTTCTACCAACCTAATTTACATAATTAACTGACGTTGATTGTGTGCAGAGTTTCACTATCAAATACAGACCATTCATTGTTTGCAAACTACCTACTAAGCAGGAAGTTTCATGAAGAAGTTCAACAAATAATTTCAAATGATTGAAAAAAATTACTCCACCTTTTCACAAAAATTTCCTAGTAGGGAGATGTCAGTCTTAACAAATGCACTTTCACAGATGATTTGCTCAGATACGTAGGTGTGATTTCAGATTATTAAAACTGACTACTATGCTCCCCATGTCAGGTTTCTTATTGCCTTTTTCTGCTTTGATTATCAAGTTGACAGAGCTCTCAGCTGCAAAAGATATAGTGGCTGATGGTGCCCAACAGGACACAGTCTTGTTGTACAAGATGTAAAAGACACCAAGCTTCTCACAGCAGGATCCTGACTTTGGTTCCCAGTCACTTCAGGAAAAAGGAACTGACTCCACTTCATCATAGAAATATCAGTATGTTTATTTTATTTCATTTCTTACCAACTGGCAATTCAACAAAATTCTGTCTGTATAAAGAATTGGAGCCATTTAACTAGAAATTCATTGCATGCATCAAAGAAAGGCAAGTAACTGTAAAGTGCATTAAATTTCAAAGTAATGTTTACATGCACTAAACCCAGATCTTCATTAGCACAGCTCCACTGATGACCATAGTTGCTTCAGTTTTACAGCCACACAGGATCAGAACCAGACCTGGGCTGGTTTAATTATGCAGTGTCATACAGTCCTTAAGAGGGTAACTGTGAGCAAGAGGTGAATTAGGCAGCTAAGGGGGCCAGGTTAGCTCCTTGGGAAGGTGGGGACAATGAATGTTTTCAACTGCAGTGGTGAAAGGGTTAATGTTTCCCTGCCCATGTACTATCAACAATTTTATTAACTTGTTTTCATTCCTTTTTTTTTGTTTTCATTCCCTTCTAATGCTGTTATTCATTTTCAGATTCCATTTTTAATATTTTTAATTCAGTTTTAATATCCTCCACAGGAATTTAAAAACAATCTACTCTTTAAAACTTAATTGTAGCATTTGTTATTCCATAAAAATACATTTTACATTTTCAGATCCAATTTTGTGAAGTAATTGGATAATAAATAAATAATGAGAACAACAAGACCCTTATTAACTTTTTAGTCATTAAACTGACTTAACATTTTAGAAAGAACAATAATTTTTCCAATAACATTCCAGAATAGTGATTATAATTATAATGCCCCAAAACAAATGTATAAAATGATGCTGTCTTTCTTGGATGGTAGGATGGAAATTTGTAATTACTTACATTTTCCCCGAGCAGCATAAATTGCCAGTGTTTCTCTCCAAGAGGGAACTGTGCCCCCTCCCACTGTAAAGAACACAAACAATCATGTAAGCATTAATAAGGATGACCACTCAGCAGTGCTGTCAGTCAGTCCCCCTGCAATGAACCTCCTTCTCCTGAGCAAGCAGATGAGGCATCAGTCAGTACTCTGGGTCCCTACTCTGGCTTCAGCCCTGGACACAGCTGGTAAATCTGAATCCCCCACCCATTGCCGTGCCTGGAAGAAGGCCCCATAAAAGCTCAGGAGATGCCACCAGCTCAGCTGTCAGCAGTGCTTCAGCAGCATCCCTGTACTAAGCGCAAAGGGCAGCCTTTCCCCAGTTTCCCCAGTGCCAGCCCAGGGCAAGAGGAGATGTTGGAAGTGCTGTAGGGACCCTTCCTCCCCCACCATTCTCCTTCTAATGAAGATCCCCCGCGTAGGCACTGGGCCTGAGCTGGGGTGAAAGCCGTGGCATGGTGGGGGTCTTGGTGCCCAGGAGAGCCTGGCCAGCCAATACTGTGAGACACCTGCGCTCCTTCCCAAGCACAGATGATAACAGAGCGATCCCACACCCTTGTGACCTCCCACACCAATTAATACAGCTTATTGTGATGGGTTTGGTCCAGACTGGGGCCGGGAGAGGCTCATCTGGTGCAGAACAGAGCAACCCTGCCTTGAAGTGGCTGATGCCACTTCAGGTACCTGCAGTATTGTCCACAGGTGGGACCTGGGAACGTACTGCTGCGTGATTAAGTCCAGCCCTTGATATTGTCCAAAGTACCACTCTGGCACCTCACACTGCTTTACAACCTATTCAGGCCCGACAAGCCACCATCCCAACCACCTAATGCTCCCTCCTTACATTCAAAAAATCCAGGTGAATTCTGGATGACAAGAGACTTGAGCAGTGCTGTGGAGCCCCCAAATTACTCATAATGTCTTACAACAAAACATAAGCACATGCTCTGACGAAGTGTTGACTAAACTTTTCCTGCTGCCTAATCAGCTGGAAATCTATCAGTGCAAAATATCTTCTGGCTGAGCAAGAGCTATTTTTCAGCCCCCTCAAGTAGCCCAAGAGGACTGGGCTTCAGCCCGGTTTCTCATCCCAGTTCTCATCCCTCACACTGCCAATGCAGTTCGAGGAGGAGGCTTTAAATGTGTGCTAATCTTTAATCACACCAGCAGTGCCTTTGAAGTCACAGAGGACTTCATTTTAAACACTTCTCTCCCACAGTTCTAAAATAGCCACTGATACAATAAGCAACGAATGACCAGAGGGTTTCTCAAGCAGCACGGCGTATGCTTGGTCGTGTCTCAGGCAACACAAACTTCAGAGGAAAAGTTTGTTTTCAGTGGGAGAAAGAGCACAGGCCTGGCTGCACAGAGCAGAGCTTTGTTTTTTAACATCAAGTAAATGCAATTTATCTTTTTTTTTTTTTTTTAAAGGAGCAGTTGCCCACGGGCTTTCCTATTCAAGCTTAGGTGTAGCAGGTCGAAAACCAAGAGACAAAAAAGGACAGGTGACAACAATCTTGGCCCAGGACTATTGTGTTCAGCCCAGCTCTGCTGCCCCAGCCACAACACTTGGAGGAAGTGTCACACAAACAGAGGAAGCAGGATTCGGGCTGAGAAGGATTTAGTAACTGCATTACTACGCTCTCAGCACTGATGCCTGCAAAAGATAAAACCTGGGAAAAGACCTCGGGTTCCTACTCTTTATTGTTGCTGCCTGGGATTTAACTTGTATGTCTGAACTATGTACATATTTCACTGATTTAGGTGGGGCGCCATGAACGTATTTATATGGGCCGAGACAGTGACAGGACTGCTGATGTTTACAGTAACAGGTTAGAGGGACTTTGCCAAAGCATTCTTAGTTTTTAAAATGATCAGTCCAACCCAGTCCCCTTCCCCCTCTCCATTGTTATTTTGTCTACTGGATTTACGGAAGAAGGAAATGGTAAATTACAACAAAAAAAATAGCATTTATCTTGCCAGGACGTGCTGCTTTGAACTTGGATGATATTAACATATCAATCAGATTCAGTGATATGTTAAACAAGGTTGTCCCTGCTTTATGGTTCACCGAAGCTGGGAGGTGAACCATGGCTTTGCCTGCATGGTGGGCAGGGAGCTTAACTCCACCAGTCTAAATCCTTCACATGGACATGTAGCACTGACACTGAGCACAGGGCACCGTTTATTTTATCTGTGTTACGTTGACACAAAATAAAATCCAGTTTACAATTTAGTTCAGACTGAAAATTTCCCCCGATGAAGCTATTTCAATACAGTGACAACGGCTGAAAATCCTTGAAGGAGGAAAGTGCAGAACAGGGAATATAATGACAGACTACAAACACTGTGTTTAGAGTAGTCTTGTAAGAGGAAATATTTTTGGATTACATTTCCAGTTCCCAATCAAAGCTTGGCCAATTAGATGGAAAATGAATTTAGAACGGAAACATTAATTAGATTTTGATACAGATGCTAATTCCAAAACTTCATGAAGCTTCAAAGATTTGCCTGCTCCACTCCACTGTTTCCTGATTATGGAATATTCATTATTTCACAATAAGTCTTCAGGCTGGGGACAGCTTCATTTAACTACATTGCTTCCTTTGGGGACAACTAGGAACTTGTTATTTAAGTGTTAAATGGCAGTACTGAACTGGATAGTGATTTGAACTGGACTGAACTGGATTTACAATACAAAGAAGCATGGCATGCACCAACTTACTGGCTATACAGGATTAAAAAAAACGAGAGAGAGAGAGAGTAAATCAAGTAATTCCCACAGGTAGCAGCTTGGAAAGAAGTCTTACCCTTTTCCTTCTTGCCTCTTTTAGGAAATAACACAGACACCAAAATGAAGAAATATATACAAATAATATTTAATCTCACCTGCTTCTGCTTTCAAAATGACACTTTTCCTTCCATATGTAAGCCAACAGTGAAAACGGATCTCACTAAATAAATAATATAACCAAATAAATAATTTAATAAACAATAACAATGCCCCCAAAGTAAATTAATCCTCGGGGCTTGAAACAATTATAAACAATTTAACTCAAAAGTGTACTTTTTTTCTCAAGGAATTGTAAGATGAGAGCTATAGTGAAACCTTGATGTAATCATAACCATAGCATCTACTATAAATAAGTTGCACACAGATTATTGTTTGGAAAATTAAATCAGCCCTTGGAAAAGTATTTTTTCTTACTATTTTTAAACATACTGAAACACTACAATTAATCAGCAGACAGACTCCACAAATACATTTTTAATACTCAGACTTACTATCCACATTTTGCACAATTAACTTTTACATTGACAGAGTATTACAAACTAATAGAAAGGGAGCTACAGTTAAAAAATAAAGATGCTGTAAGTTGAAAGCCCAAGATCACAGTGCAGTAATAATTCTCTGGAATTGAAGAGAGAGGAAAACCCCAAACATTCTGATTTAAGGAAACAAGTAGCTACAGAAAAAGAAGTCCAGTTTCCTGTGGCTTTGTGTCTTGTGGTTGAATTATCCTGTGTCTAATAAGATGTAAACTCTGATTGAAACTTTTCCTGTGGTTGAGGCATCTATCAGCTCCTTTTCTCTCCCATGAGGATTTTCTAATGTCCAGTAATAATATTTTGCTCATAATGAAGTCTTTCCCTCAGCAGAAAAATATGTCAGGCCCCTCAACTCTGCTCGGATACTAATTTTCACTAAACACAGAAGAAATTAATGTCAAGTTTCCTTCATCAAATAGACTGAAATTAGTCAGCAAATTCAAAAGTTATAGACGACTGAAAGACAGGCATACAGGCAGCATGATGATAATATGCATTTCTGTATGAAAACAGGTTAAAAGTGCAAGTATCTTGGGTGCACTTGCTTTTGTCTCAGACCAAGTTTTCGTTCTCTAAAGACCAAGCTTTCCCTCTTATGCCAATTTGCATACAAGATATGTATAGACAAGGTGTGTGTTCTTTTTATAAGAAAAACTGTAGTAATAGTGGAGGAAAGGAATCCAGCACAGACAAGCCAAGAAGGGAGAGTAAAAGATCTGTGAAACTGCTACTCAGTTCAGATAATTCTAGTAACAAGGTTAAGCAGACATTTTTTATAAGATATGCTGATGTGCTTTACTGGCAGCAGGAAAGCAATGCTCTGAGAGGAGTAGTGGGTTGATGGTTTATGCACAATATGAAAAGTTTTTGTTTTCCCTATATGAACACAGAGGCCTATCTCAGAGCCAACTATTATTGTACCAAGTTTCTAGCCTCCTGTTCACTGAATATCCTGGGATAACCTATATCAGCAACAATAAGAGCTCGAATAAATAAAACTTAATTCCACACTCTTCAGGGGCTCTCTCACACTTTATGTGAACTCTCTTTAAGTGGAGAACAAGGTTTCTTCGGCAATGCCAAAAAGGATAAAGGAGGACAGATCTGCTTCAGCCTTTCCTTATGTCTATATTCTAGTAGACAGTCATCATTGCAGCATTTTTGTCTTGGGAAAAAATCTCTCCTTGCTCAGCTTTTGCCTGAAATGTATTTACATCCACTATTGAGAAGAGCATGCAAAAAGACAAACGACTATGTTTGCTTCTAGAAGTGCTTTAATAAAACATCTCTACAGCAGGGGTAAAGGCTGTAAAGCCAAACCTTGCCAACAGTGACTTTGCTATTGCAGGGCAGCAGTGGCACTGCCCCCCCTGCTCTCCTCTCTGCCAAATCACCCCGTGGGTGAATATGAATTTACTGTTGAGTGTGGATGAGGCCTCAAAGACCTTCTATGACAAAACAAGGCAACATCAGGGTCTTATTTGCCTACTCAAACAATAATTTACTGTATGCTTTAGAAATTAAAATCATCTGATGAATTTAAAGATGTATTTCATCTGGTGAGACAAACTTTTACAATGGGGAAGGATTAGCAAACCTGTAAGAATATGTCTTTGCCACAAGAGTTTCCACAATTAACTGAGTCTAACAGATTTTGGATATGTTCCCCAGAAAAAACACTAGAGGTCATGCATATTGCAACCATGGTTTACCTCAGCCAGTAAAACGAATTATCCGTCACATCCCCCTCTCCTTTTTTTCCTAGGGAGGCCATTTCTTCTTGGACTGTTGGCTCATGGCATCTGTCTGGGAGCTAGGGATATATTTGAATGTCCTTAAGATGAATCCTTAAATCAGAATTAGCTTACACCGGGATGCAGAAGTAGCCCAGCAGAAACAAAAATCTCCAGTCATCAGCTCAACTCTGTTGACATTTTTCTGTCCAGCTTTCTTTGAGAAGAAGGAATCAAATGAGTTAAGGAAAGTCTGCCACGACAAGTTTGAAACCCAGGGTCCCAAAGCTGAACTCTCTTCCCAAGTATGAGAAGCATTTGCATTTAGGCACGCAAATCCTCTCTCCAAGGAATCTCAGGTGGCACTTGGATCTCCATTCAGGAACCTCTAAAGAACATTTGTTATGGAGTTTCATACTTTCTGAGATAACCACATCTTCTGGTATCTCCAACAGGGAAGACCAAATGGGATATTTTAAATATCACCTATTTAAGCCTACTTGGCCCCACTGGCCCAGAAAGGTCATGAATAAAAATTAAACCTTTCACATAGTTCCCACTGAGGTTTTGAAACTGGTTGTTGGAAATGAGCATCTGAAGGGCTCTGCTTTTCATGTGCTGTCTGCAAAGAACCAGCAAGTACCAGTACCAACCTCCATAGGCTTTGATGGCTCTCATCTGACTGGAAGCCCCTGCCTCTTTTCCCCTGCTTGATCCACCTGGACTACCCAAGCAATAAGAGGAACCAGTCAGCACAAATTTTCCATGTAATTTACCTGAGATTTTACCAGCCAAATCAAACAGCAGAGGGTTCAGGCAACACACAATCCACTTAGGAATTCACCACCTGCCTTGCTCAAAAAGCAAAACCACATTGTTTTATAAATTTCAAAAAGAGAAGGAAGATAAAAAACAGTAAGCATGTGATTGCTTTTGCTTCTAGCATATATTCATTTCTCTTGTAGCTGGATTTTAACATTACTACTACAGCAAACTGCAACCTTTCAGTGGCTCAGACTGTCCATCCTCTTCATTCTCCCAGAGATGACACTGACAGAAACTTGATTTGTTCTCAGAATACAGCCCATCCTATACAGTTAAGGACCCTGTGGGAAATCATGTAAATGTCATGGACACAGAAGGAAGAAACAAAGCAATGTAATGCAGACAACTTATTTCTGATATTTTTTTACTTTGTAGTGCTTGACTAGCAAGCTAAATAATGTACTTTTTACATGCAATTCCATTAAAAAAGAAAAAAAAAAAAGAGGCAGAGAGTACTGGAAAACTTCATGAGTAGTCATCAGGTCCCAAAAACTTAGATCCACAGCACAGCCTATGACTGTCCTAATCTGCTTGAGCATTTGGTGACACAGTAGAAGACTATTGTCTATGCCCAGCCACGGGAGGGAGATGAGACAGATCTTTACTGAGTACATTTCAAAGCTATTTGTTAGACAACAAATGAAAGATGAAAGTTGGGAAAGCACAGTTCAATCACAGATGAAAAATGTATTTTCTTTTTGGAAAACTCTGCTGTTCTTGTTCTCCCTGGCTTCTCTCTCCAACCCCACATCTGTTCCCACTTACTCTGCCCCCATTTTCTCACTGGGAAGCATCAGACAATCTTTACTGCAGACACAAGTATCCATTCCAAGTGTCTTCGAGGGAATACATTCTTAGTCATGCTTGTACTCTACTGGGTGTCCTTGCCTTACATGCAAGTCCGGGTCCACATGTGTCCCAGACCTCAACTTAGCAAAATACTTAAGTGGAGACCTCACTGTACAGAAGTGCTTAAACCCCCAAATCTCTTGCATGCATTTAATTTTGAGAACTCATTCCACTGAAGCTAGCAGAAGTGCAGTGTTTGTCACTGTCTTCTAAACTGGGGCCTGAGACCTGCATATGGCACTTACTTTTGACACTGACAGCCAAAAAATGCATATTAATTACATAGCAAATAGAACATTTTTCTTTAAAAAAAAAAAAGGTGGCAAGAAAGACTGTTATTTTCCCCACACTTTTTCAAAGTGAGCTAATTAGGAATTTTCTTCCTCATTTTGCTATGCACTCAGAGCAAGATATTACTCAAGCTGGCTCATGAGACTCCTGCAGGGTCTCTGTGTGTCCCTTGAATGAGTGATAACCAGTGAGCGCCTGGGCCACTTATGTTGGACAGAAAAAACACTTTCTCACTCTTTCACTGACCTTCCCCCGGGGAAGGCTCCTTACCCTCAGCCCTCTAGGTGGCTCAGGTGTCCTTTATAAACAAAGCACACAACAACCACTCTGATGGAGGGGAAAAAATGCCCCAAAACACAACAATGCCTGTATTTGCCTATTGGTTGTGGGTAAATGATTGTGATCCATGGGAAGAATAGAAAACTGGCATGGATGGGGGAACAACATCATAAGACCAACAGGTTGCTACGTAAAATGATGACTTAATAGGCAATGCCTGTAAGCATTCGTTGTATTAATTCATTGCAATTAACCTGTTTCAACTACTAGGAAGATTTTCATTCTGTTAGAAATGGCAAGTGTGCAGTGTGCAGTGAAGCAGCTAAATGTAGAAAATCATTGCTCAGAAAATCATAGCTCTGTAAGAGAACATTGGTGTTAGTTCTTCTTTTTCAGGAGAAAAGGAGCTGACATAACAGGACAGGACATTTCCCACTCAGAAAACATGCATGCTCAGGCAAGCTGGAGGACTATGTAAAGCAGGCAGCTGTGGAGAGATGAGTAAGTCCCATCCATTCAGAGATAAAACAACTTTTTTTTTTTTTTTTTTTTACATAGGATAGTCTAATGTGGAAACGGCCAGTCCTGCCCCTCTCACTACTTCTTTGATGTTCATTTGCTTTAAAATTTTTCCCCTGTGATGAACAACAGAGATTGCCGGTAAGTATTTGCAAGCTCAGCAGCAAAGCAGAAGGAACCAAGGATTTGTTGCTCAAAATGAATCCTTGAAAATTACTGTCTACAGTCATTCCCTTCTGTTTGCTTCACTGTTATGGGATAAAGGGAAGCAAACAAAGTATGATGGCAATAGCTATAATAATAACTAATGTTTGCAAAACTTCTGTTGGAGGCTTGTAAGTGTGCAAAGTATCACTCTGAAAGGGATACTGAAGAAGACATATTTATTTTCTCACAGCCCACCTCTTTTTACTTACATGTTTTACTTGCAACGGATGATTTTTGATAGTAAATTTCAAAGCTGTCAAAATTACCATGAGAGCAGCCAAAAGTGTACCTAAACCAGTACCCTGTCCACTGAGGGTGGGATGCTTTGGGAGGAGTGCAAGAACAGAGTCAGTTACATGATTGTAATAGTTCCTCTAGGACACTCTCCTTCTCAAACCATTGCATGTATTGCACATGATGAACACAAGCAGCATAACCTGCTTCTTCAGAAGTCAACCATCCTGGGGGTCCTCTTTGAATGAGATGTTACTTGCCCAAAGTCGGAAGGCACTAGATGGCACTGGAAGCCCTGCGGGTCAGGCATTTTGACGGTTATTTTGTGCTTTAAGCGCCATCTGGTGGTATTAGCGACCTTTTCTGGAAAAGTCCGGTTATGTGACCTTGTCACCAGCAATCACCACTTTTTCACGTTTTCCAATAAGTATACATAACTACATATCAAAATACAATGCTATCGAGTTTTTCTAAACTGAATAGTATTTCCCCTCCTTTCTCATTATACTTTTGGAAAGGAGTTCAATATGAAATGTACTTACTAATTCTGATTTTGGGCCAAAAACTTTTAATGTGAGAAAGTTTGGCTTAAAGGCATGCACGTGCTGCCAAATGCAGTCCTGCTGCTGGATGTAAGAGCATTTCAATGTCCTTTCCTCCATAGCTCTTTGGCTTCTCCTCTTTCATGCTTCCTTCTGAAAACTCAATCAAATAGGTAGGACAAACCAGAGAGACTGCCATGGGATGCAAGAGCACAAAGAAGATCAAACAAACAAGATCACACATTCATATAGTCTTCCAACTCCTCCCACCTTCCCCCCCCCCCCCCGC
>NW_010972864.1:1309359-1335637 GCF_000737465.1 Haliaeetus leucocephalus
CCCCAAAAAAAAAAAAAAAAAAAAAAAAGATAAATAGCAAAGGACTGGTCCTTTGCAATATTTTCCAAAGTCAGGAAAGTATCTAATCTTCCTTCAAGATGCTCCACAAGAATGCCGACTACCCAGCAAGGGTTTCCTTCCATGCAAGTTTGTTGCAAACCTGCTCATTCCTGATTCCCTCCATTCTTACCTTGTTTGGCCTGAAATGTTTTAGTAACAAATAACATTTTATTTTATATCCATAGAATATTCCTCCTAGACAAAAGAATGTATTACTCGTGTATGTAAAACTCTAGATTCTGCTTTGCCATTTCCTGGACAGCGTCCATGGCTGGGTTGAAGGCAGCATGTTACAAGTATACATTGAGCTTCCCAAAAGCAATCTGTTCACATTTTGAAAGACATTTGCACTACTGTAAAGGCTGGGGGGTGGAGCTTCATTTCATTCTTGCTCATGTTGAGGCTGACAGAAAAAGTTCCCTTTCATTTCTTTAGGAGCATACGGTAGATTTTGTCTTTTACTTCTACCTTGTAAACTGTTGCTGAAACAAGAAATTGCTAAAGCAGTGTTACAAGGAGGAGCAGCTCTAGCCCTGGGAGCTGGTGGGTGCCTGGTGCTGGGGTAGCAGCTGACTAAACCACTCCAGAGCCTGGCTACCGACAGGGCAGGGGACTCCACTGGTCCACCTTGAAACGCAGAAGGGCTAACTTGTTCTTCCTGGGATTACCAACAGTGGCACATCAAAGCCAAAACTCAGACTATCCTTGTATAACTTGCCAACAATTCATTTACACTGTTATCATCCCACACCCCATCGCCTGGGGGCAAGGATGGAGGCGGAGTGGCAGGTATAGAACAGGACATAGGGCGGGCAGTTCTGCAAACTGCTAGACCAAGTAGGCTAGCCAGGGGAATTCAGAAAGGAGGGCGAAACAGTTGACCTACCTAAAAATGAATCCTCTCACACACATAATGAAGACAGAATTTGCATTAGAAATCCATACAGCTGTTTGGAAAGGGGAACTTTGCCCTCAGGGACAAATCCACTCCCTAACACCCAGCCTCAGCGTCTCCCTCATGCCTGGCCAAGATCCTCCCCCTCATGAGGAAGAATCCTCCCCCCGAGGCGCCTAAGCAACAGTGGAGCAATCCTGAGGAGGCTGCTTTATTAAATTAAATGTCCTCGTGGGAGGATGCAATTCCGGGGTTTTTTTTTTTCTTTTTTTTTTTTTTTCCTTTTTTTTTTCCCAAATGAAGCTCCCTTCTCAGAGAATAGGAAGGACTGCTGCTTTTGTGTGGCAGAATTTAAACTGAACTTTGTCTCTTTGTTCTTTTTTTAAAAGTCGAGCATGCACAAAAAGTAACAGATTTCCAAAATCAGGTTGTCTCTTCCTTCAGATCTGATTACTCACTCCAAGTTCATCATTAGGGTAGTGTAATGTGGATCCATGTTTTAAGCAGGACTCCTCAGTGAAAACAATGAAGAGTGTCCTGCCTAAATTAATACCACCACATGTCCCATAGAAAATAAATAAAAGATAAATCAAGCCAAGTCAGTTTCATTTAGGCCAAATGTGGGAGTTTTGCCTTGAAGCAAAAACATAGGAATTTGGTCTTGTTCTGTTCTAAAAGAAATAAATTTAAGAAATATATCCTAAATAATCAAGACACGCAAATGTTTTGTATATAAGTAACCAGGACTACTTCCCTGAAATACAGATGAGGATTCTTCACAGCTTTAATATCAGGTTTTCTATACAAAATAGCAGAAATTCTCAGCTCAAATATTCTTCTTTATTTTTTATAGTCAGCATTTTTTTTACTTTAGTCAGTATAAGCCCCTTAACAACACACTCCTTTTGCCTGTACTATTCTTTGTATGCTGACGATAGGACCACAAATACAAAACAGCTTTGTAGAAGACCTTTAGAAGGTCTGTATTTTTGCAGGGTAAGTGCATGCTTTACTTGGTGGATCTGCCAGTTACTTAAATATTGTTCTGTTTACTGGCTGGCTGCAAATGGTATAGTATATTTACAGTCTGAAAAAATGACTCTAAAAATAGTAACATGGGGCTTAGTGTTCATGATCACTTAGTGACTTAATAACAAATATTCTTGGTTTAAGTTATCTTAAAAAGTTGTTTCTCTAACCTCATGTAGTACAAATTCAGTATAGATTTTAAAGGCCAAGCTATATCATGCCAGTATTTTACTGCTGACACCATAAATAAAGAAAAGCAGAAGGTCACAGCATGATGCCCCTGTGTGGTTTCAGTAATGGGACTTTGCACTATAGCCTGCATGGGTATGGACACCACCATAGTTACTTCTAGACTGCATTTCAGGCTTGGGTCCCAGCACGTGTTTAAGCTCAAATTCGTTTCATGTCCAAGTAATTTGAATACTAACACCCAAAATGCAGGAGCTTCAAACAAGCAGAGATTTGGAGCCACACTATTCCTTAGCCCAGATTCAAGCATGTGCCAACCCATAGACTATGTTAACTCATGTCAAATTATGGGCTCTTATCACCATACAGCAAAATTACATGGTCAATACAATGCAGACAAGTCAGCCTAGCAGCCCTCTAAAAAGGCTGGTGTCTGCAGCAAGACACTATAGGATATGTAGGCTGCTGAACTGTACTTCAGGGCCACAAATGCAAACACACAGATGAGAAATCACATTTAGTTTCAGGCAGCTTTCTGGCTTGTGCTCCACCAAGTAAGGGAGATGCAGCCTGTCTGGCCCAGAATTCTTCTTAGAGAAAATGCAATCTCTGCCTCTGTCTTAGGTTTCACATAGCAAAAATGTACTTCAATCAGAAAACTGACATGTAAATGTTCCTGATTGTGGCACAGGGAGCAGATTTGTTAAATAAGTTCCATTTTCACCCATTGGCTAATTCCACCTCTGCAAGACAGTCCCCATTCTAAGATCATACTTTTCATAAGACAGAAAAGATAGCCAGGATGTTAGAAGGGCTTTCCAGCCTACTTTTGTTCATTATTTCTTTGCAGCTCTTGAAGATGCTGAGCAAAATGGCAACACTTGTTCTGAGAATGGAGAGTGCATCAACAACAGACAGACAGTGTGAACTCTTCCTACCAATCAATACTCACAATCTGTGTTGTACCATCCTGCAGTTACATTGTTCAGACATTTTAGAGTTGCCAAGGGTTTGGGGTTGTTTTCATCTCATTATCTTCAAGGCTTTCTGTATAGAGTAACTTCATATAGAGCAACTTCATGATACACCCAGTTGGGAGAGGTGTACGAGTAAAATTGGCACTGCACTATAGATTGGAAAAATGAAGGGAAAGGTTAGAGGTCAGACCTCACTTACTCATACTGTACAGAGCTCTTACTCATGTAGGTAAGGTGGCTGAATAAGACTGGGCTTTAAGTGACTTGCTAAGAAGAAAATTAATATCAGAAAAATAAGCAGAATTATAAAGTTCTTGACTCTCCAGCTTTGCTGAGACCCACAGCCTCTTTCTCATGCCCTCCTCAAAAATAAAAGGCACCTTAACTTCCTTTGGCTTGCAGAAATTCTCATCTGTGTGAGACTCCAGTGACTTGCCTCAATGGTCTTTTAGGGCATAAATACCTCCTCTTAAAAGAAGAAAAAGGTCAGATTCGTTAAAGACTTCACAACTCTACTCATGACTACCAGGCTGTTGCAATGTAATGACTCCAGGAGATAGGTCTACAGTCCTAGTGTTAAGGAATGCAATTTGAGCCTTTGCCGGCACAGACATGTCACTGATGCTACTAAAACAAAACTTGAGCTAAAATTTGTTTCAAGTCTTTACTTGCTTGCAATGGAAAGTTTGCTGGCAGCTGTTGTCATCATTAGCCTTGTGGCGATGTTTTTTTCTGAAGTGTCTTGTGTCTTATTGAAGCTTAACGCTTGTTAAGTTGGGAGGGGACTTTGGGTGATCTGCCAACAGCAGACAATAAAGTGTTCTTTTCTCCTGTTGTAACAGAGTTGTAAGTTTTGGTTTATGGATAATGGCAGCTACACACAGTAAATTAAAACACACACAAAAAAGAGGGAAACATGAGGGTTTTTCTCTAAGTAGTCCATTTAGCCCATTACAGGCTCCCCTAGGGTTTTAAATGCAATTGTAAAAACACCCAAATTTTTCACAATTAACTATTTTATTTTCCTAGTAGGCTAGAAGTGGGCATTTTTATAGCAACATCCCCCTCCAGGGACCCCAGCTTTATAAGCTTTGAGCTGGATTCCTATCACTGCACTTTGCCATGGCTCCCCAGACCAGCAGGGAAAGCTGTGAGATGGAGAACACCCCATCCTCCCTGCCCGGCTCTCTGGGAAGGAGCTGAAATTCATCACCTGCTTGTACACCGTCCTCTGGTTTTGCTTACTCGCTATGGATTGCTGTGATGGATGGTGGTCTAGCTATTAAATATTATCCCGTAAACTGACAGAGAGCTGTATCTCAAAGCATGCCAGGAAGCCCAGGGAGGAACCACTGAAGCAAACTGTGCAGCCCGAAGCAGACTCAAGTACATTGGCCAAATGCAGTGAAGCTTGCACACATGGCTTAGGGAGCTGTCAGGGCCATGGGACCCACCACAGGATGTGGTAATTTGTTGACATAAAACACCAGAACCACTTAAGTCCACCAGCTTTGTTAAAGAGGCCCTCTAATGTGTCCTGCAAGCAGACTGGGAGGTACTATATCATCCTAGAGAGTCACACAGCAGCCTCAGACTGTTAGGTTTAAGTTTGGGTTCATTATCATACAATAGGTCTGGTGAAGGCTAATCAGATTAAGATAATTAAAAAGCAACCAGGCACCTTCAGCAGAAAGAAAAAGACTAGAAGTCCAAGCAAGGAGTAGCACGTTTTGCCCTTTGATTGTGGTTTTCCTTGTTTGCTCAAGTTGCCAGAGCCCTTGAAGATACATGGAGCAAGCATGGCCAGGGACTGGCATTGTTTTAGCAGCGTAAGGAAACTAAACTGTAAAAAAAATCTGTAAGATTTGTGTGATTTAGCATGGAGCTCTGTGGGAAGGTCCTGGGATGGACATGTAGGTTAAATGGGGGATTCAGTTCATTACAGTGACTCCAGCTCCTCAGGGCAACCTTGGGCCTGCCACTTCATCTCCTTCTGTCTCTTCTCTTCCTCCATATAACAGCCATGATGATGATACACCGGTGCCTTACCCTTTTCTGCCTCATCTCCTGGAATGGGAACTCCTCAGGCAGTGAGGTGCTGGCAGCTGCCTGCATGCACACAGCCCAGCACCATGGGGCTGCCAGCGCAGCTCATCATGGCTCTAACAGCAGCAGGAAGGCGCGTGGCACTTCTGTGTCACTGCCCGAGCAAACACACAGCAAGGTTCACTGTCCCTGCCATGGTGCAAGTAGAAAGACAGCAGGCAATAACCACTTTCTGCACGCTTAACAGTTTAAAGGAGATAATTGCCATACATAACTTAAACCTCATGGGTAATTCAGGAAAGTGGAATTAATTAACTATCTTGGCACTTGGCCTTGATTCTACTGCTAGCATGTATTATAAAACATATAAACATCATGGAAGTGTTGTTCTATTTGTCATGCTGTGTAACACATCAGGGAAAGTACTACAGAACAGGAAGCCAACGTCTTTCCTCACGCACACTCTGCCTGCCTTAAGCAATCGTCTCCTCTGGCAGTGATCTGAGGCAATAGCATTCCTGCTATTAGCTGTCTTCCAGTTACAGGGGGACAAGAAGCACAGAAATAAAATTCCATTTGTTGTGCATCTGCCTTTCCTAAGCGGCCAGTGCAAGTAACTTGCTCGATTTAACCCTGGAATCTCAGACCCAGCCAGAAGTCAGCTCAGCCTCCCCAAGGTCACTCACCTGGTAGTCTTTTGCCAAGTTCTCTGCACTTGCATCTTTTCCTAGCTCTTTCATGGTGCTTATATGTCTTTTGATCTTCCTGCATGATAAAACCAGATACCCTGATAAATAAATAAATAAATAAATAAAGAAAAAAGAAACAGAAAAGACGATTTAGCATTTGTAACAACAATCTCATTGGAATTTCTCTGGAAGGCTTGTAGTCTGACCCTGCAGAGGCAAATTCTTTAGGCTACCAACAGACTCCTTCCTCCTGTTCTGACCCAAACATTTACATAAAAATGGGTAGTTTTATCTCTTTTTTTTCTCCTAGCATCAGAATTTTTTTGAAAAGTATTTCACACATCAATTTGTACTTAGGTATTGAGATGGCTAGCGTCCCTGATGGAAGTGCAGAGGTCCCAGCTGAGCTGAGTGATCCCTCAAAATAAAGGTAAGGTAATGGCTGATCAAAATTAGGAAATTGCCATGTTCTCAGGGACAAAACTTTATAAAAAGACCAGCCTAAATGGTCATCCCAAGATAGATACTATGTCCTTTTGCTTTCAAAGTGTCTCTAAAGCTCAGGTTGCTTTCCTCTGGTGCTAGAGCTCTATACACAGCAGTAGCATATGGATTTCAAACATCAGTCACTGCTGAAAGACAATGAACAAAGGGCCATGCAAAAGGGAGGAAAGAAGTCAGAGCCAAATTCTCTCAGGTCACATGCCAGGTGAGATGACACTAGTTCAGGCTGTTCACTTGTCCAAACGAGGCCCTACTGCCATCTGCCCACATATTTCTATCTTTCCGGTGTTGTTGTCACAGCAAGTCCTTCATTCTTTTGACAAAAAGCCACCTGAACTATTGTATGTGTATTGATTTGGTTGATTTGCTGCCTGTGTAACTCAGAGCATCATTAATCTGATACAGAGAGCACTGCTTGAAAGGCTTTGACTAAGTAAGTACAATATCAAGTGTCACCCTGAGCTTTAGAGTACAAAAAGTACAGATAGCACAAACAAAAGGGCCATATTCACCCTGGTTTAACTCTTCCAACCTTTCTAACAATTGCCATAATGTGATTATTCTAGAGTTGAATCAGAAGAAAATCTGAATCAGAACAGAAACAGGAAAAAGTTGCTTGGATAAAGATATTTTCTTGATTTCTTAAGCATGCTGCTTGATTGATACTGCTGAAAATTCTGATGATTGGAAACATTCAGGTTACTGTTTTCAGATGTTGGAATGGTCTGGTTTCTCTGAAGATTGCAATAGGCTTAGCAAAGGTGCTAACCACATTCTACACAGAAACAAGATTAATTTCTCTTTAGAAAATGAATATGCAGCTTGTTTCTGACCAGTACCGGTGAACTGCTTCATAAGCAGTTGAGTAACTGTATAAATGCCCCTGAGAGTGAGTATATTTAGATGCAGCAGGCATTTACTTTCACAAGAAGAAAACTTTTGAACTCAAATCCAAATTGTCTGTGTTCTTGTCCAAATTCCTTCCCCCTTCCTGCACCCTGATTCATACGTCTGTTGCTGTGTCAGCTGTCATCCCTGCTGTTCCCATGCTCTCCTTCCTATTCACACCCTGAATACTACCACGGGTGTCAGCTGCTGCCTTTTCCAACCCCGGCCTCAACACTTGTCAACAGCTACAGCACACAGTGCTGCCGTATAGGCTGCAGCTCATCAGCCAAGTGCTTTGGAGTGTGCTCTGTGATCCCCCGTGCAATTTTCAGCACCGTCTATGCTCCCTGTGTTCCTACAACACATAGATAATGCATCCAGAAGAAGAGGTGGACTATTTCATTAGGCCAGCTAAAAAAGAGAGCATGCCAAGCCTCCAAGCAGAGGTCTAATATGACTGTCATAAGCCCTGAGCAAAACAAAACATAGCACCCTGTCCAGCTTTCCCGCCCTTGATCATTCCTGATATCCCTTACCCCCAGGGGCTCAGTCTAACCTTTATGTCATGCCTATGGCAGAGAGAAACTCCCACAGTTTTACTGAAGCTAAGTATTATTTGAATTCTCAGTAATTCTGGTGTCCCTTAAAAGAAAATTTGCAAGGCAATCCAGTATGTAACTTTTGTCCCACCAATAAACTTCTTATGTTAAAAAGGGCATTTCGATCTAAATGACAGAGGTTGGGCCAGATCCTGCCTAGTTTTTAAGCCAACAAGGTGATGGGGAGCTAGGGCACGCTTGAGTTTTAACTTTTTTCACAGCCCAAGAATGTGCCAAACATGATCTAGAAACTTTCAGAAAGGAGAGAGGGGAAACCGATGTGACTGTTTTCAGTTTTTAAACCAATTCCAGTACCAGTTGAAATCAACCCCATGTGCCATGAAATTCACTGAGACCAGAATGTCTTTTCTTGGTGCTATTCCTCTGGCCTAGCATTGTAAATGCCTACGACTGACACAAATAATGGAAAGAGTTATTTTCTGAAGAAAATCCACCTGGTATTACTGGTGACCTAGGTAGAGTACATATGACAAAAAAACCCAACTTCTTTCTGTCACTGAATTATTGTTTCTCACTGACATTAAGAAAACAACCTGGAGATTAGCCATTGATAAATGGTTTATATTTCCTCAAAGGTAAGTTTCCCATTTTACGCTGCAATTCAGACAATCAAGCCTATGTCAGATTGTCAGTAACGCGTGACAATAGTTTCCTATAACAAATAGGCCATGTTCCAGTACGCACATTCCACTTATATTAATCCTTGTCCTGCTTTGTGTTTAAAATATAAAAGGCAGACATGATTGGAAAAACAACAAAGATATCATCTGAGCAGTAAGTATATAAGTGTGCTGAATTCTTAGAAACCAGCATTGCTGACACTGGGCTGTCCCAGGGCTTCTCAGTATGTAGGGAAGATTGGATCTTGGCACCCTAAAAAAGAGGATAAAGTAACCCACATGTGCTGACACAACTCAAGAGTTGAGGGTTCACCCACTGCTGCTGCAGTGAAGAAAGTGGAAGTAGCAATTATTCCTGCAAGAAGATATAACCCCTCTCTCCCCTCTGCTCTCACCCCAAAATAGCCACCATGCATCTATTTCCTTGGCCTTTACTGAGGAGCAGCTATGTATCTGGCTGCACAGGGGAAGCAGCAATTGTCTGTATGGGCAACAAGCACTCCCTGTCCCTTCCAGCACAGACATTTAGGCAAAAGGATCCTTGCCAGCCCAGTTTATAAACCACGGGAACCTATATCATCGCTTGGTTTTGTGTGCCTCCCCAGGATAAACAGAGACAATTCTTTGAAGAATCCTAAACACAAAACCTAAAAAGCAACAAATCAATGAAAGGAGAAAGCACCACAGGACAAATTCTTCCCTCACCTACACTGAGATCATCCATTTCAGGCTGGAAAATAATTTTATGACCTTCATTAGTGAAATATTTTGTACCTTAATATATAATGAAGAAGTATGCTTAAATGGTAGCGGAACCTAGATCAATACCTCAGATGTGGTTTAACACTTTATGCTTGTTTTTTCGGTGCCTTTTAAAGCATAACTCAAATATGAGTGCCTGGTATTTGTTCTTAGAATTAATCATATTCCTGTATTTGCTTGAATATGAACCAGGAGTGAACTACAGACATGAGTGTCAGAAAAAATATATGACTGGAGGTACATATACACTGTTTGTTCACTATGCCATACATACTTTAAATTGCCTGGGGTGGGGGAAGGTCTTTTCTCAGATTTTCATTTAGCTTACACATTTCCATTTACTGAATTCAAAAGGGGTTTGTTAGACAGTATTCTTTGCTGTCTTTTAGGTTCCTATTTGCCACCATTTTCCAGAGCATACTGTCTCGTCCTGACTGTGTATGAGTCAGCCCAGTTATAAGAAGATAGGTGGAGAGTCTGTGTTTGGCCAGGTAAGGAGAGTGATGGTTACACAGTTAGTTTTGGCTAGAAATAGATCGTCGTGGCTGGGGGAGTGGGGGGTGGAGCAGGGACGTGGGGTCTCCTTATAAATGTGGTTTTCTTAATTCTAGAGGGTGCATCAGAGTTATTTTTCTCAGTGTTGGGCCAAAGAAAGAATGGCATCACCAGTGTGTTCTGATTTTTCATTTCTAGATGCTTACATAAGAAGAAAACCACACTGCTGATTTGCAAATAGAAACACTCAAGGCCTCCACACTGTACAAGTAGATCCATTTTTATTACTCTAGATCAATTTCCAATTATTTTACTTTCAAAAAAAATCTGTTAAAAAATGATTTATTTCCTACAGAAGAAAATACTGGGAGAACTTCCACAGGTGGAAGGAATGTCCCTTTTAGATACCTGAATTACAAAGCATCTAATTCATTCACACACATTATTTTGTACAAGCACCAGTTTTAGAGGAGATGGTCCAGGTCAGGCTTGCTGATATTTCTGCCGACTTTGTGCTAACCATGGAAGAATACAAATGAATCTCGCATATGGGATATGAGAAAGTTTCAATAGATTAATTTAGGTCTCAGCTATACAAGGTAACCACTGCCAAGTGGACTAGGGAACACCATCAGAGCTCACTAGTTAGTCCACTTTGAAAGTAGGATACACTTACACTTATTACAAGTGTTAGTTCAGAAGAGACTAGGGTAAAGTACCTGTAGCGCTGTGAATTCATGCCTTAGCTTATTTGTCTCTAATCTTCCTATGTCAGACACACTGATGAAAGGCAAGATTTTAAACTGATTGCACTGAGCAAATCCAGAAAGTTGTCTGATCACGGAAGTTCACATTCAAACTAGACTTCCTGGCTTGGCTTAGCTGATTAGGAATGGAAATCAATGTAAGTGGCTGCAGAAGAATTTGGTCTAGCTTAGCTGAATCATTTAAAAAGTCCTTCTACACTGAAATCCTGTAGTATCTGTTTTCTCAGACAGCATGATTCAGAATCCCGATGAGCTAACCAGCTGGATTCTGGTCTTGCCGCTGCTGGAGCTCGGATAAAGGCGACCTGAGCCGTCAGTCCTGACACAACTACCTTCTGTCAGGAGCTTATGGAAGTACCAGAAAAAAATATGCTTTCCTTTAAGGTAAATTCTGACTTCCCTTGGAATTTTCAGAAGCTCATAAGTACTTACGGAAACAACTATACTTATATTGTGTCTGTATTGTACTTCTTTTTTTGATCACTAGAGCATTGAAAATACTGTGGTGTTATGCACAGCACAGTAACCGCAGTGCAAAAAGAAACTTGACCGGCGTCATGTAATGAAGAATCACTTCAAAGTTTAAATCTTTGCTGTGCAGGTGAACAGTTTATGTTTTAGCTATACAGCTTTCCTGAGGGAGGAAAATAATCTAACACAAAAGACATTGTTAAATCACAATTACCTTTTCTGTGTTTGGTTTGGTTTTTTTTAGCTGATCCCATCTCTTCAGTGATAAACAAGTTGGGAATGAGGAAAATGTATTGTGTTATTTCTAGAATTAGTGCAATAATGTGCTTACATTGTAGCTGTAAGTCCATTATACAATTCCCTAATGAAACTAAGGCCTGAACAGCATTCATATCATGTTAAATAAGAATTTTGGTTACTGTGCATGTACTAGTTTCCTAAAAGTACGATCCCTTTCATATATTGAAAAGGTCTGAGCATGTGTCCCCTCCGACACGTTACCACTGATGGCTTTGCTTTAAAATGAAACATAAGTTTTGTTTAAAAAATAATCCTGTGGGCCCATCACTTTTGCCCACCCTGTCAAGGTTTGCCAGTACTTCAGCTACCCTAAATACAGGATTTGTGGGGCTGTGCTATTATATTAACTTAATAATTTTGGTTTAAAAGTTCCTTTTGCTAAAGTATAGAATTTTTTAACCAGATTATTTCACTGATGCCCTCCATCAAGAAAACCCACAAACACTTTCATTGGCACAATGGGAGACAATGGCAAACTTGGTTTCTGAGTAATTCAAGAAGGGGAGTGACAGCCTCTTTGCCATTTGTGAGAGTCAGGGCTCCAGCTGCATGTCTCAGAGGAAGGTGGGCAGAAGCTCTGCAGAGAGCTGTGCTGAAGGAAGGCATTACACCTTCTCCCACCCCCCACTGCTCTTTCCCTCCCTCTGCCAGAAGCTACCTCCTCCTGGGATTGCCCAGAAGGTAGCTAATCTGTATTTTAAATCGGATAAAGAAGAAATACTGAATGTATTTCTCTATTCATCCCATTTCAATAATGCTGCCATACTGATGCAAACTTTTTCCTTTTACAGTCCTGAGAGAGCTGACAACAGGTTAAGCAATGAGGATATGACTCTGTTGCAGTTGCTGAGTACAAACAAATGACCATAGATGACAAAAGTTGAAGAAATGAGAGAGGGAGAGGAGGAGATCAGATTAAACAAGTAGGCCCAATTCATTTCCCTGTTAGTTACATTAATTTTAACAGAAATTAATTTAGTTCAGTGTGATTAAGCCAAGACATAAATAACTGCTCAGGCACTTAAGTGGGGACAGTGGATACCTGTTAGAGGTCACAAAATTGAATTTAATATAAGAAACAATGACAAATAAGACCAAAAAAGGGGGTCTCAGAAGTCAAAGGTCCTTTCTCTTCCTACAAAGAGCAAATAAAAGAAATATTAGAAAAGAATCAATTTCTTTCTAATTATGGATATCCATAAGAAACACAGAACACTGTTAAGGAATCAGACATAAGAGCTATATAAACACCAGTCTCCCTGAGTTTTCTATAGGTTACTAGATTGTTCTGAGGGTGACTGCTTTTGAAACAAGAGCAGTTAACGTCAGATTCAGCATCCCTTCTCATAGCGCCTTGCAATTTCAATATGTTGTAGCTTGCAAAGTGGATTGAAAAGCAAATTAGCAATTTTGGAGATAGACTGTCTTGACTGGTCTTATGCTATATATTCTAGATATACTTTAAGTAGCCCTTGACAAATTACTGTAATTTAGCCTTAGAAGCGCTGTCACTAAGGAAGCAAAAGAACAAAATACGATGAAGTGCATTTCATTAAAAATGTTCTTATGATTCCTCTTTTCTGACATGCAACACAGTACCTCAACCTATTTCAAGACAAAAGGACACAGATGACAAATGGTGTTACTTGGCAGGCAAGAGGCAGGACGGAAAACCCCTACAATGCAGCTGGGGAGTCTGCCACTTAATGGGTTTGTTTATCTGAGCACAAGGCATTGTCAAGCAGTATGCTTTGCTGCTTATTGCAATGGGATGCTGCTAGACCTCTCCCACAGAATCAAATTCACCATAGGTAGATGGTCACTAGATTACAGCCAACTAGTGATCTTCTGGATGATGCGCTGAACTGATACAAGCATACTTATGGTTCAAGTCACAGGCTGGAGGTCAAAGCTGGAGGCTTGATGGGTCTATGTCTTGATTTGCTGCTTTTATCATGCAAGGCCTGGAATGGATTCTCAGGTCACAATAAAGCATGGTCCTGTTTTCTGTGTACTGATGTACTGACTAGCACCACAGGGGAAATGGCTGCTCAAGTTTATCTTTCCCCCCTTGCTTCAAAAAGCAAGTAGCTCCCTTAACAGCCTAAGCCAGAAACATACTGGAATGGTAATTTTTTCAAAAGATTGTTTGATTATTTTATCGTACAAGAAAGGTAGCATAAGAAGATTAAAAATCTGGCTTCTGTAAAGTCATTAGCAACACTCCTTCTAACTTCAGAAGTTCAGAATTTTACCTGAAAGATATTAATTGCAGAAGTCTGCTTTTCTTTTGGAAAGTTGGAACCTACATTTACTTCCATCTAGTATTTTCCCAATAGTCTCCTGCTCTTGCTGTTTCTAAGTACAAGAAATATGAAAGACCAACAAAACTTTAGGTATTGGAAGAGAAAATGCTGCAACAAAAAACTGCTGAATGAAGTAACAGAATGTAAGAGCAGTTGGGTTTCTCTCGATGTTCTGAATTCTGAAGTTGCTTAATAACAAAGTGGCATTTTAAGTTTCTAACAAAGGATATCTTCTCACTGATATCAAGTTTCAAACCAAAAATATAATTCCTCACTAATACTCAGAGAACCAGAAAGCAAAAAATACTTTTTTTTTTTTTTTTTTAAATAGACTTGGTGAATAATCTTGGGAAATTCTAGTGAGTCTTTCTTCAGTAACAGCTTCATTTAAACTATTATTACATTTAGCAATGTGAAACACAAAGAGAAACCTAATATGCTAAGGACATTTCAGCAAACCTCCTGCAATAGAAAACTGTAGCTCCTTATTAAAACTATCTGATGTATTAGTAAAACAGCAGATAAATGAGTAGTAGATAATTTACTTGGATTTTCCAAGGTCTTTGACAAAGGACTGCAGAAGAGGCTGTAAATACAAGCTAAATCACCATGAGGTGGGAAAGTAGTTCTCACGTCTAAAAAAACCCGGAAGATGTAGAAGACAAAATGGAGAAATAAAATATCGAATTTCAGCATGGGAAAAGATAACTGTGAGGTCTCTGATATCCCATGCTTCCATGTCTCCACATATGAAGCCTGTTGCTTAATACAGTATCATCTGAAAAAGATGACAAATAACAGAAAAATATTTATTATTCAGACCCCCAAACAATTACAGCAATGCCACTTCTGGTTCCTGCTTTTAACACTCTTCATAGCAAATACTCACTCTTCTGTAAAGATTAATCTCCACAAAAAAGGCAAAGTATTCCTAAATGTCTGTAAGAGGACAAGCTGCAATGCTTCATAATAATAATTCAAACCTGGTCAAATACAGACGATAGACAAGAAGAAAATCCAATGACAAGGGAGGCTGATACTTTAGTCTGGGGCACTCCTTTCTGAAATAAGTAATAACCAATCACTCTCTATGTAAAAGAGTGCTGGAAGGGACTATAGGTAGGGAGGAGTTCTTTGAATTAGGCAAAAATGGAGGTTCTAGCCATTTGTGCAATCTCATTCCAGAGTAATCATTCCAGTGTAATGGTCTGAGGTGCTTCAGCTACTTTCAGTTTGTATTTCCTTTCTTTCCCTTCTCCTTTCCGAGAGCGAAAGGGAATGTTGGAATTTCCTAGGAATTAATTCTTCTCTTACATTTCCTCACAACATTCCTGCAGCATTACAGCCCATAGTGAGACCTCTCTAAGGCCAAAAGTTCACAAAACTGATTTCCCTTCTTGAATTACTGAATTGGACCAACTGTTAAAGACAGACTTGAGAATTGTGGAAAAAGAGGTAGACTGACACCAAGAAGAATAATATTTCAAAGCTTTTTCCTCTCAGAGAAAAATAGCCAAGCTTTTATATCAGGCTTAGTCTTGTAGCGAGAATAGTGATAGTTCTCTTGTAATTTTTTTTGATATCTTGCCAGCACCCAGCCCTGCTGTCTCAGCTGAGGTAAATGAGAAATTGTCGTCAGCAGCAAATTAGTTGCAACAAATTCTAAACCTGTTCTTGCTCAGAAAAGCATCAAAAATGCTTTAGGTTGCATCCTTTGGCTCACTTGGAGGTATTTTTCTCCAGCTAGCCTCTAGGTCAGAAATTAACTGCTGCTACCTCCCTTCCCTATCCAAGGCAGGACTTGGCCCATTTTTCAATATGCCCTTTACGAACCAACATTCTCCCTGTTCTTACACTGCTACACAGCCAGTCAAGAGGAGAGAGAGATTACCTAACCCTGATAGGGGTGTGGGGGCATGTGTGTTATCTGAATTTGTTTGTGAAGGTACTGAGCAGCTTTTGATAGCTACGGGGAGGTATGTTGTAAACTCTCTGTAATGAATACTTGTAGACATGAATGTTTGTGCATACCTTCACTATAAGAACAAGTTGAAGCCTGCACCATTTAGATTGTCTTACTTTTCAGAATTACACCTCTCTGAGCCTCTTCTCCTGAAGAAGATTTTATGTGAACATTGTATAAATTGGAAGAGTTTACAGATAAGCATTATGTGACTTTTCTTGACTGAAGCTAGAGATTACAAACAACTTATAACTTATTCTCAATTGGAAAAGCATTTAATAATAGATTTGATTAGAAAGAGCATTCATCTGTAAGATCCCTTTATTGCAAATCATATTTGAAATAAGACAGGATTCAGTATTTCAGATAATTATACTGTCTTCTTTAGGAGGAAAAGCAATCTCTCTCACAGATTACTCTGAACAAGTCTGATACTACAATATTTATTTCTGTGGTATATGTATTTTTAGAACTGTCATGAGTTACAAGGCTGAGAAAACAGTCAAGCGATGTTTATCCAAAAATGTATTGATACATACAATGACTTCTTTGTCCTATACCTTTGGGTTTTTACTTATGAAAAATTAAATTTCTGTAACTTGTGGAAGTGACTATAAAAGCCTAATTTAAGGTCTCAGCCCTGCCAGCAACTCTACATGAAAAGCCCCTACTGATGAGAAGCCCCTGCTGAATCTATAAGGTGTGTACACGGTTTTGGTTTGGGGGAGCAAGAGGCTGGAGAGGAGAAAAGGTGTTCAAACTCTTCTTTAAGCTATCAAGTCAAAGGAAAAGATAGTAAAGATCCCTTTTATCCCCATCCTTTTCATACTCCAGTAAATTGTTAAATGGCAAGCCCAATGTCTTTTAAAGGCCCACCATCAAATTCACTATAAGGTTCCAGGTTTAATCTGGAGAAAAAGTGTCAAGAAAGTCAGCATTTTTTCTATTCATTTAAAAATGGTCAAAATGTTCTTTCCTCAGCCCTGGTGTTGCCATGATGAGCTCAGGATGCAGGACATAAAATTTCAGACAGTATCTTTTATGAGACCAGCTGACATAGCTGGAAGGAGTAGATCAGCTTTGAAGCACACCAGCCTTCCTTAAGTCTATTATGCCAGCAGAACCTTTTCCACATTGTATAGTCCAACAGCTATTTTGGGTAGTAATTTACCTGTGTTAATCAGTTACACAGTTTATCCAGTTATGTGACACTTAAAACCAAAGTGTAGGCAGACACAGTACATTCATATCAGACAGGGATTTACAGTTCAAGATGTAGTGCTTGTGGAAAGGGCTCTGGAGTCTTTAAAAACTTCAGTTTTATATGGCACCAAGACTGTGGCATATCCAGAACCCAATGTCTCCATCACATTTGGCACTGACGCCCAATTATTCAGTATAGCCTACTGAATCACCAAAACCACTTCCTGCAGTGGACTTTTTGTAAATCTCTTATCCAAGTACTGACCAAGCCCAGCCCTGCTTAGCTGTATGAAATCATAGCCTAAGGTGGTGTGACTGCAAGCACAAACAGCATACATCTGTCATTGCAGCTCAGTTAGTAATCCAGTTGCCTTCTTCAGAAATAAGCCTTCCTTTCAAGGCTGTCATAAGATGTAGTCTTATAGGAAGGGTTACTTTCCTTTAGTAAAATAATATGAGTAGAGTATATTCAAATATCAGCATTTCTTCTTTTACATATTCCGGTCAATGATGAAAAAACTGCCCATGTTGCACAACGCTGGTTGAGTTTGACAGTAACTTCCTGTTCTGACCACTAGTTGTCTAGAAACTATTAAAAGGGGTAAGTAACAAAAGAAGATCTAAAAAATGATAAATTATACCACTATGGGATCATTTTATGAACAAACACAGATTTCTACAGCTACTCAAAGCCTTTGACAACATTCAATAGAGCCAATTTTTTCAAGCCTGAGTGTTTAAATTTAGGTGCCTGAATAAAAAATAAAAGGCACCTGCCTAAGCATAGGTTTAGCAGACTGGTTGTATGTACCCATGCTCACATTTCCAGAAATGTTAAACTTCTACAGCTCCTACTGATTTTAGTCAACATCTCTGACAATCACAGCAGGAGATCTGAAAATTATGGGCTATATTTGTATTTGAAAAAAAAGTAATAAGTTTACACAGATGCAGGCTTCTGTCAGGGCATATCCTGATCTCTGCCTACAGCTTGAATAACTATGCTATATGCAGGACTGATGTGCAAGTAGTCTTGCCCCCCAGCCATGAACAAGAAGCAGCACAGCTGCTCTTGCAGCCCATATACTATTCTAACAGGCCAGCTACTGTATCCTTCGGAGAAGCAGGGTGTTGCCTTACAAGTAGTTCCTCACAGTTATGGAAGCATGCCCCATATACTCCATGTTCACTGACCTGTTTCACCTTGAAATATCCTGTGCAGTAATTCAGGGTGAGCCTGCATGGACCTAGAGCTCCACTGAAGTCACAAGGTGGATATTCTGTGTGCAAGCTCCCAATGTCCTGTCTCCCACACGTAACAAAGCTGAATCCTATACATATGGTAGGTATACTTAAACACTTAAAGCAGGACTGGAAGTAAATCTGAATTAGAGCATAATTTGGGGGTTCGTTTTAGCTGGTCACACTAAAGATTTGGTGTTATTTGATTATAATAAGTCTGTACGGTTAGTGTTATAAAAAAAGGTATTTTCTTTCCTCTTTCTCTTTGTACTTAGGCTGGGCAAGACCTCTAGCCCAGTGCATCTGCATATAAAATGAAAGAAAATTTATAACAATAAGATCTTGCTACATTTAACAAGGATGTATCACTCCCCCACCCCTCAGTAAATTATTTTGCTGGAGGCTACATCATTCTCTCTGAGTAGTGTGTTGGGAGTTGACAGAGGCGTGAATAATTCACCTTGTACGAAGCCTCCCCGAGCTGAGCTGAGCTGCAGCATGTTGGGCTGGCCTTTGATGCAGACTGGTTGGGCAGGTTCCTGGGCGCCCCAGGAACCGGTCTGACAGGCCTGTTATGCCAACAAATTCTGGTATGATTCCATGCACTCCAGAATGCAGAAACCTGCCCAGCCAGTTAAATGAAAGGCATATTAGGTTATCCATTGCACATTGTATATATCTTAGGTGCAGCAGATCTCCTCTCGGCATTCTCTAGTGTGGTCCACAGTGGCTTCCTCATCTTACTTACACTTGAGGTTTATAGCTGGAGGGGAAGTCAATAGTAAATATTTATCACCCCGATCAAGAACAGAACTTTTCACAATTCAAACAGAAGGGTGAGTTTTGAAAGTCTTTCTTTAAAATTAATTTAATATAACCTTAAGCAAAAATTTCTCTTATGCTTGAAGTGGTATAATGGCTATCTCCTTAATGTGTCTTAGTACTGCCAGACTCTATGGTGCTTGTTGACAGGATTTTTGTGAGTGCAGTTTTTTGACCCTTCTGCGTGCAGCTGAACATCATATGCTCTGTCTGCAAGAGTATCTACTGGAGAGACAGTTCAATGAACTAAGCACAGGAGTGAGAGACAGAAACTCCACTGCCAATGACTTAGTATTTTGAGCAGGTCACTTAAGTATTGCCTATTGGTCTTCTCTTTTATACAGTGTTTTTATAATCTTTGTCTCGTAACAGCACTGTCATTGACAAGGCATAGAGCCATTACAGTAAGATGTGTGGTTACTAATTCTTGCCAGACTAACTTTTTTAATTCTTCATTTTTATGGAGTGAGTTAATTAAACCTAGATTTACATATTGAGAATTGGCTTCATAGTAAGATAGGAAACGCACTTGTCATTCTTACTGCTTTCTTTCCATATACTTATTAGAAATTTACCTGTTTAGAATGAATAACGGTGGTGGCAATGGTAACAAAAAGCAGTCCTAATCATAAAGAGTAGGCAGACCTGAAAGTTGTACCTGTATCTGCAACTGAATCCATTCACAGGTTCTGTGTCAAATAAGAAAAATTAAACAGCATGAAAACAAAAGCTGTGGAATCTGGTAACTGATTAACTACTGGAGCACAGAAGTACTTGCTGAGCTGAATAGAAAGGAATGAAGACAGGTTTTGTCATGCCTGTTAGGACAAAATAACTCTTTAACCTAAGTAAATGTGAATCTTCTCACCATCTGTGTAACTACATTTTTGAAAACCCTCACATAACTACTTCCATCTCCCTTGAAATCTTAATTTTGTCTATCTTTAAGTGAAACAATTACTATTCTCTTTCATGATGTTAAAAAAAAATAAAAATCAAGAGTCCCCAGTGGATATAAACCACTAGATACAAAAATATCTATACAGGATTATGTAAGACTTTATGGTAGTCACACAACAGGAAGCTTCATTTATGGAGGTGTTTACTGTCAGCTATTTCCAGGTTGATGCAAAAATGAACATTATTACTCTTTGGTAGAGTGCCAATAAAAAGGCCTCCTGAGCAGCTTAAAAAATCAGTGAAAAGCAGATTGAAATGCCCTTCTCATTAGCAGCATTGTATCTGTGTTTAAAACTTTTTCTTCAAAGTGTGGGAAAACAGAAACGAACATAGGGAAAGTTTTGTACTCTCACGGAAGCTAATAATATTAATCAGGAAAAAACATTTAATTTTTATCATCTCTGTTGATTTTGCTATCAAATACTGAAGAAAAACTTTCTGAGGAATAAACCATTTTCAAAAGAAAAAATTACAGCTGGCTGAACTGTATGGTTTGCACAGGGACTCTCTGTAGAGTCTATAAAATGCTACAAGAGAGCTTTGATTTCTACAGCTACGGGATTTTAACACAGCACATTTTAAAAATTCAAACCAAATAAATCAGTTTTTTCAAAATCCTGCTTGCCATCCTCTCTCTCTACAGTTTATGTGTTCTGTTTTATTTGGGTTTTCCTCAGCTGCTTTTTTTAGGGGGCAGGAAGGGCAGGGGCTATTGTTTGGTGATTTTTTTCTCAAAAGGTAAGTAAAATATTATTTCCTATACGCTGTTTCTCTTTTGCTTGTTTTCCTGTCCTGAATTCTTGTCGTTCACTACAGTGAAAGGTAGGTGGCATGATTTTGTACACAGACCTGTAAACTTTTACTTCAGCCTTCCAAGCCTGAAACAGCCTTCCAAAGCTGAGATAAATATGCATAACTACTCAGACTATTCATTTTAACCTGAGAAACATCAGTAGCAGCAAAACGCTTCCGCATGCAGCTAACACAAATAGGTGCTGCTGCTTAGAGTCTGAGGAACACTGCACTGGGGTCCTGCAACAGCACCCCCCAGGTTGCTTTTTTTTTTCTCCATCAAGGCTCTCTAAAAGACCTAAGAGTTTCAGTTGAATAAATCCTGGCTGTTTCTGACTACAGATGAGGAGCAGTGAAAGCACTTCAAAGAAGAGGGTTTCTTAAAGTGAACAATGTTACTGGCATCAGGGAATTTGATCTTGGCTCGATTTCAAAGTGGCTACGCAAGCAGCTTGAGAACAATCAAATTCAACTAGTGGGGGTGATGGAGTGGCTCCTCCCTATTTTTCCAGAGAAAGCAACTACTTGTGCCAGACAGCAGTGGTGTGCTCTGTGCACCCTCCCAGCTGTAAGAAATCATACCATTCAGAAGACTGCCAGCTCCTACACTCCCAGTTCAAATCCCGTTTAGGCAGCTGCTGAACTGTGGCACATGCTCTTATTTGCTGCATCTGAAGTTGGGCTCCTTTGATGTCCTTATTGGCAACTGCAACATAAAGTTCATTAAATGAACATGACTATAGAGAGTTAAGCAATGTATTTATCCCTCAGTGCAGATCTGCAAGTCAAGAAGGTTGTAAGAACACTGTCCGTGTACGTATATGTGCAATCTACTAAATCTCATGCAAATAAATAAGGACTTCACTATTTTATATATATGTATACAGGAAAAGAGTGAGATATTTACCATTGTGTTTAAAGCATTTAAAACATTTAAATTGCAGTTCCCCAGTGGAATGCAAAGCTGGTTTTAATCTTTACATTGGAATTTAATGTAATAGAAGCAAAAAATGTAAGCTTTCTGCTAATCTTTTTTAACCCTATTCTGTATGCATATGCAGTGAGCTAGGTCATCTTCTGCTACCTGAACGGTTAGAAACACTGATGCAGCCTCTGTACTATCCCACAGAAAAGGGGTGTGTGTGTATGGTGGTGTGTGAATTAAAGGATATTTTTTATTTTATCTGTGCTGCAACATTGCAGTACTCTTACAATAGAAATTCAGTCGCTAGTTGATTTGCTGGTAAATAGGCCAGTCATCAAGAAGGAAGGCATTACCAATAAAGCGTAACTGAAAATCAACAGTTTCACATACTGTCAGATTAAACATTTCAGACCAGCCAGGTCTAAAATGGGCTAGGATTAAGTTAGATTCTCTTTTTGCAGGGTTGCTTATGGATAAGTATTCTGTCACCCAGCTTAATGTGCCATATCAAGGGTTATTTTGAAATCTGGACATGAGCCATGACACCATTGAAAGTTTTGTATCTGTTCAAACGCAACAATGGTGAAGCATTTTTCCCACAGTTTTATTGTCTAGGTGTGTGTGTTTACTCTTATGAGATGAATGAGATGCAGTTCCAGTTAGACTAGTCAGCTTAAGACATCAATATAAGTGAATGTGGAATATCAGACTCTTCAGTAGTTTTCTAGAGCCAAGGATCTATTCAGTAATTGGTGGCCAAGTATGTGATTATGGAATACATAAAATCAAACAAATCTGGAAGGGAGGTAAAGGTAAAGTTCAACAGCTGGTCTTAATCCATTATCACTTATTGTTAAATAGATAAGAATAAAACTGTAGAAGTTAATGAATTTATTTTGCCATAAAGTTCAACATAAGAGAGTATGAGAATAAACTGCTCACACAGTTTATTGGGAAAAAAAATGGATGACACAATTATTTTCCAGCATGCTTCCTATAACTAGAAAGAAAGGTCCAGTCTATAGTAAAATACCTGAACAATCAGCAAGAGGGCTGTTTTATTGCTACTTATCAGATCTGTGCGTATATATGACTTATCTGTTTCTCTTAACTTTGAGGAAATGACTACTTTCCTACATCACAAACTTTTAGATAATAGAAGTTTCAAAGCAGAATAAAAAGCTGCCAACAAGCACTACTTAAGATGACTGGAGTGTCTATCACAACGTACTATGACCATTTCTTCCAGAAGATGTAGCTAATTTTAGTTCTGCCATATGTGTACTGATATGATCATGGATCAAACTTACAATGTAAGTAATATGCTGCTGAGCTACTGAACATTGGATTAATTTTATTTTAGTTAAATAAGTTAAACAATGTGAGGAATGAGCAGAAAAGTTAACTACAAGATTTTTTAAAGTACTTAAAAATTCAAGGTATATATTTGATGGGAAACCAAGAGTATTTTCAACAAAGGTGAACAACAGATTTAAAGCCTGCTTAATCACGAGTCATCTTGGACTCCTGTCTAACAGTATTTCAAAATACTTCAGAAATGTTGAAATAGTGTTTCAGATCCAGTTTTATTTATGCTGTAGCTCTGTATTTATGATACTTTCTGGAGATGAGTGATCTGAGTAACGTAACAAGAGTAAGATGGAAAAGCTACTAACAATTATTAAATACCCGAACACCTAACTGTTTTCATACAACTATTACTAATCTAGAATGTATGTGTTTGCAGCACTGGCCCTTGCAAACTGATCGCCATGTGTCTTCTAACCATGCCACTAAGCTCTGTCTGCAAGTGTTCTTACACTCACCAAAACAGTCCAGTGCAATCATGTGAAGGCAGAATAGTAGTAGTGAAAAGCTGTGTTTTGTTTCTATTTCATTACTAAGGAGAACTACAAACTAAATATCAAGGGGTTTATCTCATGGCAGACAGTTGGGTTGGTCCCAATGTATGAAAGAACATTGAGCTGCAATTTGGGAGAAAAAATCAAATCGGGAAAAATCTCAAAAAGTGACACAAAAGTTCGGCTGCCTTATGCCATACTAATTATATGAGCCTACCCGTTTTCATACTCACATAAAACATTAAAATATGCTCTAGGCTGTTCTGCTGCACGCTAAATGACAAGCCCATGGAATCTGTTAAGATCAAGAAGGGGGGGGCGGGGAAGGGGGAGAGGAGGTGGGGAAGCATCGCAAGTACACTTTCTGTGTGTAAACCCCAGCAATGGGCAGACTACAAATCCTGCTGAAAAGGTAGGTTTGGCAGCATAACCTGAATGCTAGCAAGGCCACTGCTGCCATAGTAGTATATCCCGCAGATCTTTACACCTAAACCAGCATGAATTTCTTTCAGGTAAGCTATGCCTGTACGGGCAGCATCTGTTCTAATGCAAGCTCTCACGCACCCCCTTGCTTTTCCATAGTGTTTCGTGCCTGCTGCCGTGCTTAACCGTGGCATCTGCCAAGGCCTGGCTCATCCCCTTGGCTTTCTTCTGGCTGCTCTGTGGAAAACCCAAACGCCAGGCCAGCCACAGGCCGAGGAGGAGAGGGCTGGGACAACGCCCGTCGGGCGCGCTGGATGTCTGAAACGGTGGGGCCCGTGGGACCTGAACGCCGGGCGTCCCGCCCCGCGGCGGCTACCCCACGGCCGGGTGGGAGGGCAGCCCCTCACAGCCCCGCTCTCGCGAGAGCAGTGCCGAAGCCTCGCGAGAGCTGCCCGGACCTCCCCCCCCCCTCCCTCCGCAGGAAAGGCGCTCGGCCCAGGCTTTCCCTTTTCCCGCCGTTTCGCGCGGAGCTGCCGGGAGCCAACCAGGTAACGGCGCGCGCTCTCCTCACCGCCGCCGCCTGGTAACGGCCGCGAGCGTGCGGCTCCCGCTCCGCTCCGCTCCGGGGACGGGCTCCGCCACAGCTCCCCGCCGCCAGCGGGGCCTCCCTGCCGGCCCCGAGTCCCCTTGGGTTCCCGCGGGGCACGTTGCAAGCACTGGCCCTCCTTCCACCGGGAGCCCCCGGCGGGGGAGCGGGCCGCGCTTGCCCGCTCTCTCCGTTCCGGAGGCTCCGGCCGGGGGAGAAGGGGCGTGGGGGACATGCCCGACCCCTCCTTTGCCGTCCAGACTCCTGGGCGTGACACAGGCCTGGCGGGAAACTGGGGCGGCTGAGGCGCGGGTGCTGGCTCCCGCCCGGCAAGCTCTCAGGCGCTGGTCATGGCAGGATTTCTCAGAGCACCCCGGCGTGTCTTACGAGTGAGTTTTCTCTATAGTGTTTGTGCAGAGGGAAAGGGGAGGAAAAAAAAAAATCACCGCTGGGAGGTACAGGAGAGTTGAGTTTGTAGGAGCAGCTGGTGCTCAGGGGCGTCAGGGGTTCTGGAAGCTTTGTGCTCTCCAGAATCACAGAGAGGCAATGTGTTCCTGTCCGCGAAGTATAAATACAGGTAAGAAGCTTCTGTGCTTTATCGGTGCTAACTGCCAGTGCTGATGAAGGCGTGTGTAGGAAAGCCGTCGTTTATGAAGCTGTGCAAAGCCTTACGATGCCGGAGGGAGTTGGTGGTTGGACGAAGAGGGAAATAGAAATGTTTAGGTTGTTCTGTGAAAGGGTTAGACAGGAGGATAGGAGCAAAGCCCCGCCTGAGAGAGCGGCCCTGCTCCCTACCTGCGTACAGCAGCAGCAGCAGGATATTCGGGAGAGGGGCTGGCATTGTACTTCCTTCCCCCTCAGGCAGCTTTCAGTTCTCTCCCTGCCTGCAAGCGTCTGTACATCTGGCTTAGGCGTTTTTTTCCCTAAGGACTGGAAAGTCCTTTCTTAGGACCAGAGAGTATGCTAAGAAGCTGACATCACTAAACGCCTTTTACACCTGTGCCACTGCCCAGACCTGTTAAAGGCTTTACTTGAACACTTGTTGGGGACCCTCTATGTGAAGACAGGTTGAACACCTGCAGAAAGCAGTGTATCATTTGGGGATCTTGAAGCAGGTGAAGCTTGGGAAAACACGTTGCTCTCTTTTTCCCTGTTTGTGTTCAGTGACTGTACTACTAATCATTTGCAGAAACTCTAAGCAAGTTTTGTGCATTTTTTTTTCTTACGGTCATCTTTGGGGAAAAAAAAACCCCAAAATAAAAACACTAGGGACAGCCTTTACTACTTCTAGAGTCAGATGCCTTTTTCTTGAAAATTATTCATCTGACATACATCTAAGACACTAAGTGAGAGCAAGTTTGTTGATTTCACTGCCCTAACACTTGACACAGAAAAAGGTGGTTTCTGAAATATCTGTTGTTGAAGGTAGAAAAATAAGAGTTTAAAAGACATTCCTAATGTCGCTAGGCAATCAGTTCCACAAAGAAGCATTGTAAGATGGCTTAATGTGACTGCACACAAAGTGGAGCATTTCAGCTGCAAAGATGCAAGCAGATTACTGTTCAACTTCCGCTGAAGAATTGTAGGCATTGCTAATTGGAAAAGGTAATTTTATCTTCAATTAAGGACTTCTCTTAATATAAGAACATTTGCTAACTTGAAACCAGGTACTGAAATGGGCACTGAATTTTCTATGAGCACAGCATGTTAAAGCAAATATGGAGCTACCTAATTAATGATTACTGAGTGTTCTGTCAGCTCCACTACTGTAGTGTTTAAATATCCTGTTGTGGTTTAACCCCAGCAAGTAACTAAGCACCATGCAGCCACTCACTCACTCCCCCCCCCCCCCCCCCCGGGGGGGGGGGGGGGGGATCAGGGG
>NW_010972864.1:1335647-1391926 GCF_000737465.1 Haliaeetus leucocephalus
CCCCCGCCCCCCCCCCCCCCCCCCCCCCCCCCCGCCCAGTGGGATGGGGGAGAGAATCAGGGGAAAAGAAGGGTAAAACTCCTGGGTTGAGATAAGAACAGTTTAATAGAACAGAAAGGAAGAAACTAATCATGATAATAACAACAATAATGATAACATGACAATAATAATAAAAGGATTGGAATATACAAAACAAGTGATGCACAGTGCAATTGCTCAGCACTCGCTGACTGATGCCCAGTTAGTTCCTGAGCAGCGATCCGGCCCTCCCAGCCAACTCCACCCAGTTTATATACTGGGCATGACATCCCATGGTATGGAATACCCCTTTGGCCAGTTTGGGTCAGCTGTCCTGGCTGTGTCCCCTCCCAACTCCTTGTGCCCCTCCAGCCTTCTTCCTGGCTGGGCACGAGAAGCTGAAAAATCCTTGACTTGGTCTAAATGCTACTTAGCAACAACTGAAAACATCAGTGTGTTATCAACATTCTTCTCATACTAAATCCAAAACATAACACTATATCAGCTACTAGAAAGAAAATTAACTCTATCCCAGCCAAAACCAGGACATACTCTTATACTGTAGAAAACATACAGTTCAAGTGTTCCTGTGTTGTTGAGAATAATGCTTTGTTCCGTTTATTCATTATTTTCATTCTATTTTAAAGACAGCCAGACTGAAAGAAAAGTGACTTGCTTAAGACTGCACAGAGATATGAGAAAGGAGACTGGAACCAAGGCCTCTAGGCCTTACACTAGGTCACTGACCACTGGACTGAACATTTTATCATGGTGAATCTAGGGGACCAGCTAAACCAGTAGCTGCATTCAGATATTCTAAGTTGCTTGAAGGCTCTTAAGACAGGCAGTGCAGCTTCTTGACTGATTGTAGACCTTCTATCATCTGAACTACAACTATAACTTGTGCCTCAAAAATTAGAGAGCCAGTTGCTCATTTTATTTGTCTATATAGACATTGTGGTTTGCTTGCTCAGGCTGCTCCTTCAGGAATAGTACAAAATACCTGAGGGGTTTTTTTTTTCTTATTGAAATTTGTATTACAGAGTAATAGAGATAGCTCTGTCCACCTGGTAGTGAAACAGTACCTGTTCAAAAGTGTTTGTTTAAAATTGACCACATAAAAATGGGGAGAATTTAGAATGTCCGGTTTCATACACAGGGAACTGAAGGACAGGGAGGTTACGTGAATATTTCAATATTGGATATCCAGTGCCGATAGAATTGAACCTTACCTTGGCTCAGACCCAGATCTGAGTACCATGCTTCCCCTGCAGTTTACCTGAGGGCATCATCTGTGCTAAGAAACCCTTTAAAACAAATAAGAATTATGGGTAAGATCGTTCGGAGTTGTGTAGGCAGTCTGGCTTTTAAGACAGAGCTGTCTGATAGTTCTTGTCAAATACTAGTGTTTTGGAGGTTTATAAATTTTGAGATTACTCTCCTATTACCTTTTCATCGGGGAGTGGGAATCATTTCAATGTAGAATCACGAAGACTTCAAGGGAATATGAGCTTTTTTTTGCAGAAGAGTGTCATTTGAATCCATGTTTATGTAAAAGATGTATATATACAAACACATCTCTGATAAAACTTCTGACAAATGCTTTTGCTGACAGCCAGATTTTGGAAGCATGGGTTACTTTTGGCAAGCAGGATTCTGTTTAACTGCAGCTTTACATAGGAAAAGAAGACAGACTTCTAAGCATCTTAATCTAATTTTAAGTTTATAGCTGTTTAAGGGGGGGGGAATTCTGTTAGTTTATAACTACTTTTACCAAAATACTTAGCACCTTCCACACTTTCAGGGGGGCTGTCAGTATACAGTACAGCTCAAGCAAGGATAGGCAGTAAGCTATGTATTTTGTCCATGGCTGCAAGTTACACTCTGATAAATGCAAATGTAATTGTTGTCAATCTGTCATTGCAGGCATACACCTGTCTTCAGAAACAGTTTCATAAGTATGTAATTTAAAACTTAAACTGTGAGAGTGAGCCAGTTCTGCAAATAAGTCAAAGAAGTTAGGACCAGAAAAAGGCAAGATGAATGCATCTGGAGGAAGCTGTGGGAGCCCTAGTTCTGCAGAACCTACAGGAGATTTCTTCAAGGAATTGTGGTCCAAACTGAAAGAATGTCATGATAAAGAAGTACAAGGTAAATTCTTAAAGTTTGGGTTCACAGAAGGCTGTCTGTTACCACAGAAAATCTTTGAACCAGAGTACCACTCCGTCTGCATGGACTATATAGATTTTTAATGTCTTATGTTATGTGGGAAGTTGGACTGGAGGATTACAAATGATCCTTACAGATTGGCCACCTAAGCCTGGCTTAACAGGATTAGATTTAAACTGTCAACAAGTATAAATGATTTGCTAGGTCAGTGAAGAAAAAGTAACACAATGTTACATGGGATCTGTGTTTTCTTAGGAAGTTATTTAAATATTACTTCACCTTTAATAGATTATGATTCAAAGTTTCCAAATCAAGTTATTCAGTGGAATTTTTTGCTTTTTTCTTTTGCCTTTGGGTTTAGTCATTGGGTTCAGATACATTAAAATGGTTTGCATTGTTTATTTCCTCTAACTTGTGCAAAATACCACTGCAGATTAATATTACTGAAAAGTATTTCTTCAGTTTTTAGTGTTCCAAATCTTCTCAGCAAAATTTATAATTGAGCCACTTATTCTTATGTTAGATTTTGTGACCTCTGATATCAATTTTACTATGGATTGACTGTTGGTGTCCATTTGTTCTTCAGTAGTGCAGGAAATTAATAACACTCAAAGTAAAGATGAATAATTACACTATGTGTTTATATTCTTATAATATTGTTTTACAAGTAGTATTCATAAAATGTTTTGCTAAAAATACTTCATAAGAAGTTAAAATTTTGGTCTGCTAATCTCAAGTCACACAATCCATTCTTTTGGATGGAATTAGAACAGTATTTGACTGAATCTTCCAACAAGCATATCCTTATGCATGAAATAGTATTTATATTAGGCTGGAATAAAAGCAGACGAGTTTTTGTGAATTAAGAGCTTTAGTCATGCAAGTGGATCTTTGTAGCCAGACCATTCCAGTGGCCTTGGTTGTTTCCACCAGCCTCAAAACAGTTCCAGGTCTGTCCATTTAGGTCCAGTTATATCATCACTTCTTAATTCCAAAAACTGTGGGTGATTGTTTTATAATGTATAGATGTTTCATACCTCCCACTGAAACTCTTGACTCAACAGTTTGCAACACTGGGCCTTGACAATTTGTGTTAGTAATTTTTAAAAAACATCAACCAAACAAAAAAACTTCTATCAGTTTGGCAACTGAAAGAAAAGATGTACCAGATAGTAACATTTTGTTACATTAAAAAAACTATGTGTAACCATACGAAATATAATTTTATATTGTGCCCCAAAACACAAAAAAAATCTTACTTATTTTTTATGATTTTTTTTTTTTTAATTCTTGATGGTTCTTTTCAGAGTGTGTGTGATGTCATCTGCAGATAAATGTGGAAGTACTGACAGAATGGGATCTGGCAATCTGTGGCATGTCTGAACAACAAAAACTAAACAAACAAAAAGCTCTAATGTAGAGGGTAATGTTAAGTGACCCCTTCTCTAGTTTCTTAGGATGTGCAGCACGTGATTTTAAAGTTTTGGTTTTCTTTATGCAAGTGAAGATACTCTTTAGAATGCATACTGGGTGTGGCCAGATAATTTTGCCACTAGGCAGTCTTTTTCATGCCTAGCCCTTTGTCAGTATGTCCCGCACCGTGTTAGGTAAAATTAGGTCTTCCATGATAACATCAAAGACATGCCTGAAGGATAGTTAATTTTTTCAAAAGGTGGGGATCCTCTTATAGAAAATGGTACTGGAAGATATTTTAGAAACATCAAACACAGGCTTGCCTGGACTTTGCTTGTTTCTGAACTCTATAAATAAGAATTAAAATTGACTCATGAGTTTCCAATCTAAATGTCAGCAAAAAATTATTTTAAAGATGGTGGAAGGTGGATTAAGGGAAAGTTAATAGTTAGAGAAAAAGCTTTTTGCATGTACAATGCACATGGTAGTGAACAGTGTAATGGTGGTATTCTTATTTATTACAAATCCATGAAAAGTAGGATTTATGACACATGAGCTTCAAATGATCAGGCATATTATACAAGTTATAATATTTATATATCTATAGAATATAGACTAGAGAATACTTCAAACTCACAGTTTGAAATTGATTTTATTGAATTTTTATATTACTGTATTGTAAAGGGTGTATTTTTCCACCATGTTAGCTAAACAAACCCAGCTTCTTATTCTTTTAAACTGATCACTTGCAAAAAAATTCGAAATTTTAGCCCTCTTCAGACAAACTAGCTATCGCTTTCTCTCAAATTCATTTTGTGACAGTGGGTAGGATTCCTACAACCCAGTTTCAAAAGATGTTGGGCACGGTCAATGTCAGTTGATTTTTTCACGGAATTCAGAAGTGCTCAGCAACTCAGAATAATGGTCATTAAAACTATGTTTGCTTTTATTTCCTACCTGTAGAATGTGTGGTATACTTGCATAGTGCTCACAAATTAGAAAGGAATTTAATAATGCTGTTTATAAAGTGACTAATTTCTGCAGGTGTTAATACTTGCATCTAGCTCAAAAGAATTGTATGGATACTTGCTGCATGTTGGTCTTACCAACATGGTTCCTGAGGATGAATTCAAGTCTAAAGCTCAATACTAAAAAGAAACGTATTTTAGCATAGAAGTGTGAGGAGAGGTTTTTTTTCAATTATTCCTTACCTATGAAAAGCAGAAGATACCAATAGGGAAAAAACTGTAGTCATAGATAGAGAGAAAATTATGAGGAAAGCAAACTCATCAATAGATTGCTGTAGGAAAAATTGCTGGAAGCTCCTCAAAAGTAAATAATTATAGAAAACAGGGTGGAAGGGATCTTAGGAGGTCATCTAGTCCATCTCTATAGCCTTAAGGTAGGATTATGTCTGTGTCATTGCTGAAGGAAGCTTGTCCAACCCATTCTGAGAAAACTTAAGCGATAAGAGATTCTGCAGTCTTCCAGGCACTGTCAGTTTTAAGAAGGTGGATTTAATGCATTTGAACGTTCATCAGAACAGAAATTGTCATAGCCATTAATTGAGACATTACAGGTACATAGTCTAATCAAGTTGCAAGTTTCATAAAATAGTGTTGTGTGTTTAATTAATCTGCCTGGTGATAGTTCAAAGAAAGTCTCCATCACTTTAATGGGGACAGTGTGTCATTTAATAAAGCACTTATGAGCTTTAGGTAACGTAGATTTATATAGTCTGCAGCTTGTCTATTCCATAGAAATATTGTATAAAAGATAAAATTGAATTGGGAATGTACATAGTGTAGTTCCACGTAAGTTTATATGCTCACGAGAGGGTTAAATAAGGAAATCTGAAAAAGCAAAGCTCTTTAAATGAGCATGCTTAAAAGCCCCCAGCACTCTGGAAAAGCAAAAGGAAGAGATTACATCCGATGTAGTAATTCAATGCTCTTGGATAAATATAACAAACTGGTTTCCTGCCTTCTCATTGCAGTCATTTGAATTAAGAAAAAATGCAACCTTTAAGTAACTAGTTTGGTTCCTCCTGAATTCAGGTGAGAGGGGAGATAGTGTTACCTGTAGTACGGTACTGGGCCTTTTGAGCGCTGCCTCTTCGAGTTGTGGCTCAGGTTGCCAATGTTACAATCCTAAATACTTGCTGAACAGACTACCTGTTCATACAGGAGGTGCATTGTTGTGCAGCTTCATTCCTTCCAATGGGTGTGGAGCAGCATTAAAGCACACTTTATAGGGGTTCTAATTGCAGATGCCTAATTGACTTGATGAATAGCAACTACTTAAAAAAATAAACCCTCTTTCTATGCTGATCTGCATGATAGAACATAACATCTCACAGGTGTTGAACACTTAGAGATAAAAAAAATCCTGCTATATTTCCTAAGAACTTTTTAAAGTAGTCTCTGTGCATTTTTATCTCATTGTCCCACTGGCATCTTGTAGCAGTCTGTGACATGGGTTCACTGAGGTGCTAGCTGGCCTGACTTAACATTTTAAGTGGCCTGAAGAGTGAACCTTCTCAAGCAAGTAGTTTTCCCCTTTGAGCTGTTCCCAGTTGAGTATGGTAGGGGAGAGAAAAAAGAAGTCTATTAGCTGCCTTAACCTACATTTTTTATAGTAAGATGTAATATCTGGTATGTGTTTTGGTTTAAATTCAGAATTGTCAGAAGTTTTCTTAAAAGTGTTCTGGTTTTGTAAGTTTATCCTATTATCCTAAACGACTAATACTTTTGCAAGAAAGCTCACAAGACATCTTATAATCAACCTGACGTTGCTCACAACTTTGCATAGTTTGAAGAAAATATGGCATTAGGAAAAAATTGTTACATTACTTTCTGATGTCATATGAAAATTTCTATTGGATTTGTATTTAAGAAAATGTTGTATCATTGGACTTTGATTATTTCTGGAATGGCCAGCTTGTGTGTAGGTAGTAACACATAAACTTCCATAGCACTGCATCTCACTTCTTAAGCTGTGCTGTACTTAAAGCACCTTTTATCTTCCTGCCCCTGTGCACATACACGTGCACCCAAAACCTTGCAAGCAGATTGGCTGGACTGCTGTCTAGCCCCTGGGCTGTCAGCTGGCCACTCCTGCCGAGAGCATGGTTGTAGTTGCAAACCTTTTTACTTCCGCACAGAACATATGTTTAGGAGTGGGAGAAGGGCCCCAGATGAAATATCATTCCTCAGTTCACCTTAACATATTCCAAAGAAGCTTTGGGTCAGAGGGTCTGGTAGCATACCTCAAATAGAGTATGTTGTCCTTTTGTGCTTTAAAGCCTTGAATCATGTATTTTTAAGGTTTCCTTTACGCATATACATTGTAATACATGTTTAAGTTCAGTGGTTGGATGCTACATTTCAAGTGTAGTATTATGCATTTATGTGTATACAGAACGTATTTTATGCTACTTCTGTAGGCATAGTCAATGAAAATATATTGACAGTGCTTGGTATTCATGTGTGGTTTTTTACAAAGGTGCTTTTATACATGTTGAAGTGGCAATCTGCATGTTTGCTTAAGAAGTCCCTATTTCCCAGAGATCATAATAGCTGTATTTGTTTCCAAGATCCTGTAGAACATACTCAAGAAGTCCAGAATGAACCATTTTCTCTCCAAATTAGTGACATTTTTTTCTCTTTTGCAGATGTTGTTGGCAAAAGGAGAGTTAGTTTATTGTTTAATTCTTTTTTTTTTTTTAATCAAAATTCTATAACATGTATTTTCTTCTTTCCACTTTTCAGGCTTACAGCTGAAAATATCTAAGTTGAAAAAGGAAAGATGCTTGTAAGTACTCATCCTAATGATCTAATTTATTGAAGGAGAGTCTGAGTACCATTAACGAGCCATAATTCTTGTAATATCAATTAAAGTTTCATGGATTCTTCCTTCAGACATGTACAAAACTCTGCTTACTTTAATAAATCAGCTGAAGTAATCTAAAGATATAAGTAACTCTTTATAGGGTGCGTAACCTGAACACTAGGTTTGCCTTACTTGAATAAATGACTTGTAAGGCCTTCTTATTTACAGTATTTCTAGGATGCCTATCAAGATGTTGACATTTCTAATATGAAAGATAATTAGGGAGACATTTTAAAATTGAGGTCAAATCTGTAAAAGAGAAGTAAGTGACAAAACAACATGCCAACTATTTTTAGAATGTTTTTTTTTGCTGCATGTTTGCCTTTAGTATCAGGTGTTGTGCCTTAACTCAGCTTTCAATCATTCAGTAAAGATTCTGGTAATAAACTTGCTAATTTTCACTCAATTCTTATATTTTAAGACATATGTAACTTCTTTTGCAGTCATTATTTGCTACTAATTTTTAGTTCTGTTCATTAGAAGCAATTTGGGGAAAAAAATCTGATTTACATGTACAGTAGAATCACAATATATATTTACAGCATTAAATCAGCTTTTATTTTCTTTCTGCTGACTAAAGCCATATTTAATTAAATGATAAGAGATATGCTAATGTGATTATTTAAATTTTTACTTCAGGTTTAATTACACTAATATTATGTTAATATTACGTATGACCTGTATTATGAGTTGCACTTTATAAAGTGCTGTGTAGGAGGAATAAAAATAAATTACTTGATCTTCTTCCACTTTGGAAAACATCTAATCATATTAGATATGTTAGAGAAATCAAACTCTTCTTAAAATTAGCAAAAATATTCCATATTTGCATTCCCAGCATTTCCATCTGAAGTCAAAGATATGCAATCTTAGTTTTAAAGTGTAGCCCCAGTGCTCTCCAGCATAGTTTGTGCTTTTTTCAGAATTAACATTTGTATCATCATCTAGTCAGTTTTCTTTCTCATTAATTCCTGTTAGGTTTTTTAGTTTTCTCTATTTTAGTTGCATTTTTCAAATTGTATAAGCAGGAAATAACCCTCCCCTGGACTAGAAAAGTTAGGTCATTATGTGCTTTTTTGTACAATAGTAAGGAACTCAAGCAACTCTCAAGTATTTTTGACAGTTATTGTCCAAACTCCCTGCTGTGCTTATATTTCTGGTTGGGAGGGAAACAAAGGTGTTCTTTCCATAGGAGTAAATTCCCTCTAGTGGAATCCATCTTTCCTTTTCCTGTAACATGAGGTATGTAAATGCATCTTATAATGATACTGGCTTTTCTAGTATAATTTGATTCTACTACAATACATACTTAACTTGCTGTCTACTTCTATTATAACTGTTCTTCTGTAATTATAACTATGTCTCACTTCCAGGAAGATCGTTCTTGTTTCTTTTCACTAGGCTTTTGGAAGAAATTGCCTTCAGTTGTGTGATGCTCTCTTCCCTAGATATCTTTTCGCATTTTGTTTATCCTTTGTAGTGCTCAAACATCCTCTGAACTTTTGTTTTGCTTATTTCAGTTAAATATTGCCCATCCTGCTGGCATTTGATAATCCACAGTAGCACTTTGAGCCTGCGCAGCATTGTGTTTTCTCACATTTCAGCTGCATTCATACAGATCTCGTCTCTGAAGGCTATAGATAATTGTCTATGGTTTTGACTTTTGTCTGCACGATGTCACTCCGGTGCTTGCAGAGCAGGTGCAAGTGTTTTCTTTGCACTTTCTGAGGGTTAAAGGCTGCAGAGAAGCTGATAGAAGATAGCAGTGGCAGCTGAAGGAACGGTTCAGGACAGAATCACAAGGGGACGGATTAATCACTTCTGCAACAGCATCCACCTTATTCTGGTACCATCAGGATTCCCTGCATTTACCAAGCAATTCACCAAACCTGCAGCAGGGTTTACAGTCCCAAGAGTACCTGTGTGGCTAACTCCCTGTTCCCCAGCATATGCACCTGCTCCTCAGGATCAAGATTTGTCAGCTTTTATAGGGCTTCTTGTTCAATCTCCAACACTAGTAGAACACAGTATATACTATTTGCAGCTGCTGTTTAATTGTGTCTAAGAGGTCACAAATTATTTAAAAAAAAATGGCAATAGAGTCCAGTTGCTTATTTGGTCTGTCAGTGAATTTTTAGTCAATTGGAGACACAAATTCATATGACCTTTATCAAGATTTTGAGTTCAGGTTGCATCATGGAATGTTGCCATATCTTTCATTAAAATCCAAATAGCATGTGTGTTATTCATACTTTAAATATATGCTTTCTGAACATTAAGATTGATACTGCAGTATCACGAGGAATATATTTATGTTAGTATGTGAAATTATATTAGGTTATTGGATGGCTTTCCACTTTCTTTTCTGGAAAAAAATCAATTTAACATTTTGTTATTTCTTATGTATAATTCACAAATTAAGTAGTTATTTAATTTTTAATCTAAAAGGATAAAATTAAGTTATTGTTAACTTAACCTGGTGTATCATGAGTTGCTTCCATGTTCTGAAATCTTAAATTGATCGGCTAATTTTCTAGATGATGAATATTACTAGTGATGTGACTGAACACATACCGAATGATTTGATTATTGTTTGTTGGAATCTTTCTACAATTACCACATTGTAGATACAGTAATCTTACATAGGAGGTCTTGTTCTCCTTGGTGCATCTGAATACCTGAGGTTTAGTGTTTCAGACTTGGTAATCAACTGACAATGAGTGCCTTATTTTGTATCCCACTTCAGCATTGGAGCTAATGACTTGCAAATGCTAAGTCAGAGACTGTTCATTATGCAGAGTGCCTTCATAGCCAAAAATGTCTGTCATGTTTATCAGGTGCACTGGAATTCTAAAAAAAAAAAAAAAAAAAAACCCAGTTCCTTCTGTCACATCTTAGTGTGACCTTTTATAGGGTTTAGGTGGAAGGCATGGAGTATTAGTGTGTATTAATGTCTTCTTTATTTTTTTTTTAACAAATAACTTAATGCCATAGAATGACTTAAAGGTAGCTTGAGAAAAGATTTTGAAATTTGATGGTTTTTAGGCCTTCTGTAAGTTGCATAAACTGAAAACAATGAGATTTTTTTATGCCATAAACATCAGAAAAATACGGACTGCTTTTGTCAGACTTTTGCCATGGCCTGGCTGTATTTTGTTACTGAACTGAGGTAACAGAAATTTAACACTTTGTCCTCCCCAAGTGAAGGTACAAGTCTTAAATGGTCTCTCATGCTGTTTCCATGTAACTGTTTTATATGTTGTATTTGCAGCTGAAAAGAACAACACTGGTCTGGATGGTAGTACAGAAAAATAAAATATCTGTACTTAAATTTCAGAATTAAAATATGTCTGTGATTGTACACTGCGGAAGCTTCTGGCTGTCCCATTCACTTTATGACCCATGATTGTTGTATTACTCTACTACCAGCAGTACGAAAATGTGTTTGACTAACATATCTTAAAGGGATAGTGCCAATTTAAAAGTGTGTCTGTGTAAAAGAATTGTATCAACAAGTTAGTAAATATGTTTTCATTTCCTGTTGTGTGTGTGCTTAGCAGCTTTTTGTGAGCCAATTTCATGGCTTCCTCAAATAATCCATCTCAGGCAAACTGAAAACAAACACCTGCTTTCATGAAATATACAAAGGATTCCATGGTAAAGAGAAGAGCTGGGAATGAATTCTCAGAAGTTAGTCGTTGTCATGTTACATAGATTCAGCTGCTTAGCTTTTACTGAAAGTAAATTTCCTTGTAGAAAAAAATTGTGTGCTTGTTCCTCATACCTTGTTTGCACCTTGAAGAGGGAGCTAAAACTGGGAAGTTAATGTTACTGCTTTTCCTTAGCTCTTCTGAGGAGGAAACGTTCTTTGTTAGTTAAATAGTCCTGGCTTTTAGAGAAGGCATTTTCCCCAAGATCTTCTGTTTCTGAGGTTTTGGGGAAGAGAGTTCTGTTCTCTTTGTATTCATATTATGGGAATCCATGTTATATAGACTCTCAGAATTACTTCTTGAGGAACTAAACCTCTAATGGATCTAAAGACTTGTCAGAGTTTTACAAACCTAATGTGGTTTGCCACACTGCCAGATGCACTATGACAAGACCAAAATGACCTGATTGTGAAAGCCCCCAATTAGTTTCCCAACAGCTCGGCAACACAGTAAAATAAGAGAAGTGCTTGAGCTTATGTTCCCTGAAATTGTTGCTTGAATACTACTAGCTTTTATGCCTTGACTGTCATCAACTCTAATTTTTGTCCTGAGCAAAAAAACAGACTTATCAACAGAAGCTCAACTGTAATATGAATTAGAAACTAGCTGCTCCTTTCCTAACTCAGACATTTCTAAATTACCATTCATCAGAAACACTTGCTTCATTTATCTTCAACTTAGTATTTGTGCTGATGATAATCACATTTCCCAAGAATATGAAAGAAACATGCCAGAGAGAATTCTCTATTGAAAAACTAATAGCTGTAATTTAAAGCTAGAACTGATTTTTTCTCTATTTGATTTTAGGGATGCAGAGAGGCTTGAAGAGTTTTATACCAAGAACCAACAGCTCAGAGAACAGCAAAAAGCACTTCATGACACTATCAAGGTTTTAGAAGACAGGTGAAGTAGTGTCTTTTAGCTTTTGGGTTTGCTGTGTTTTGCTCTTACAGAGTAGCTCTGGATACTGTGCAAGTTGGGGTTTTTTGTTGGTTCATTTTTATTTTTTTTTTAGTAAACCAGTCCTTTTCTAATACAACCCAAATAGTGTGTTTTAAAGAAAAGTGTAGAATTTAGATTCTTCAGAGTTAAATTTTTGTTATTTTGTTTTTTTTTAAATGCTTAGCTTGCTTAGTTCAGTTAAAATAAATAGAAGTTAAATAGATCAGCTTGGGAGGCAGACAGCCATTTTAAAGCACATTCTTTTCCATCCATTTTTGTAGAGGTAAATTTGGTATCAATTGAGAGGTCATACAAGTACAAAAACCAAGGGCAAACTATATAATATACTTTGAAACTCATGAAATAACTCACTAAGATATATTTCAGATTTGAGGGGGTCTTTTTTTACCAGTTGTCTATTTTACCTAAATTTAATCACAGGTTCTGTCTTTTTGCCTTCTTTTGGACTTAGACGTTCTGATCACCTTTTGACCCATTCTGCCTTCCCTTATTTGTTCCTGTTTGATCTGGGATAGCAAAACAAAACCAATGTACATGAAATTACAGTGCATTTTTTTTTCTTTAAAAATGATAGCTCTTTTGGAAAGTGTATGTTAAATTTGCTGCTAATAGGCTCTCAGAAGCTTTCTAGTAACAGGAGATCATTAAGTAGTAAATTATTTTCCCACATTCCTGTGTTACCTCAAATTTTAGAACTATGATACTCAAATTTTGCTTTCAACTCTTTCTGTGGGAAAGGCATTAGGGATAAACTTGTAACTGTGCAGGTAATACACTTTCACACCACGTAGGTAGAGACACATTTGCAGAGTGCATTGACTTTTCTAATCCCTTAGCAGATGAAGTACTCACACTACGGAAAACAAAAAGGCTATTTAAAGTGGTTTAATACTGTGTTTATTACACAGTCAGATAAGGTAGTATGAAGAGGCATTTCAGTATTTTACTCTTTCCATCATTTCACAATATTAAAATACCCATAAACCAAAATGGCTTTTACTTCCAATATTCAACTGTGGAATTAGAAACTTAGGTGTACATTTGTTTTAGTACTTCATGTGTGAGCAGCAGCAATGCAGAGCTCTTAACTAATTGGTCTCTTATTTAGCAAGCAAAAGAGAGTCTGGTTTTCACTTTGGTAATACTGTTAGCTTTTTGTTGTGTACCAGAAATAAATACACTTCAGTTATCATCTGTAAAATGAACACACATTTCATTGCAGGAATGAATGTGTCAACTAAGATGGATTTATCATAACAAGTCTTTTTCTGATAGCAGATATGCTTTAAACAGCTGATTTAAACCACTAGGGACAGTGGAGGCAGTGCCTCACGTGGACTTTTGGATCCACTTCTAATTATTCATGTCTAGGTAAAGATAAAGGATTTCACATTTGCTTGGTATTTGTTACAGAGCGAACTTACTGCTTGTCCTTTTTATTTGATTGCTTTGCATGACAGTGATATATCCTTCTTAGATGAAGTAGTAATTGTATTTACTGAAATTATTTGCTTATTAGTATTTGCTTGAATGAACTTTACTTATAACGAATGGCAATTTATATCTGACAGTATTCTTAGTACGATACCTCACAAAGGCTTTCAGTGGCAAGGTGTAGCATGCTCCACTTTACTAAGTAATGCATGTTGCTTTAGAAGTATCCAGTACCTACAGTCATTTATACAAACGTTAGTACATGTGGTATTAGATTGTTCAGAAATCTCAAAATGTTGCTATGTCAACATATAAAACCACAGTACTTACTGGTGTTCTGCATAGTTGTCAGAAATTTTCTGGTTTTCATTGTTCAAAAGACCAGTTAAGTGTGGATATCTCCTTCATGTATAGCAATATAACAGAGGGACTTTTTTCTCTTACTTTTGTTGTAGACTAAGAGCAGGATTATGTGATCGTTGTGCTGTAACCGAAGAACATATGAGAAAGAAGCAGCAAGAGTTTGAAAATATCCGGCAGCAGAATCTTAAACTTATCACTGAGCTTAGTGAGTTTTATCCGCAAGTCTGAAGACAAAACATACTCTTTTGTAAACTAGTTCTTCATGAATTCCTGTAACTTGATATAATTTATATATGGTGTGTTTAGTAAGCCCAAGAAGTTCAGTTGGGGGATACTCAACGCTACAGTCTGAAAATATGTAACATACCATTTACTAGTCGTTTGACCCACCTTCTTAGATTTAAGTGCTGATGCTGAAAGTGAACTGACTTGGAAAATCTTACAGTTAGATAAAATGTGGCTGCTTCTGTTTATTCCTACAGCTAAGGCACAGAAGGACTGATTGCCAGCTTTCCTAAGGAAACCCTGACTTCAAAAGTAACTGGTGATAACAAAGTAGCAAGTTCAGACAGAAGTGCCCTGGGTCCAGCTTCTGTCCTGTAGCTGGTGTTGGAGTTTTTAACTGCAGTAAACCCATAACCTTCACATAACCCTCTGAAGCCACAAACGAATTGCTTTACACCAGGCAGCTTGTAGCCAGCTCATTTTGAAATCAGGAAGTAGTACATATGGGACAGGAAAAATAAACTGTTTGTTCTATGTGACATGAAGGCAGGACACAACAAATCTCTTCATAAAGAGAGTTTGGAAAGATCAGTTGTATAAAATGCTAGATAATACAGGGCAGGATTTTCAAATGTTAATGGTATCTTTACCATTAATTAATTATTTTGTTTCATTTAGTTGTCTTGCTTGATCAAGAATAAGCAGACATTCAGTGAGATTTAAAATCTGGGAAATGCCAGACACAAAAAGTAACTTTTCAGTGCTTAATTAAATTATAGAAATATTAGGTTCTGTACTAATATAAAATACATCAATTTTTCAAGGACTTTTAATATTGGATATTTATATAAAAATATTCTGAATCCTTCAGTTTAGTGGTAAACAACAGGGTACAACCAATCTTTAAATAAAGCTCTGAGCCTTCAAAATCAAGGTGAGACCTATTAGGTACAAATCTTCTTGAACATTATCTGACAGAACAGTAGTCTTCCATGGGTTTGAATTGAGGTCTATATGACAATTCATGTGTTTCCTGCAACCAGCAAAAAAGGTCAGTGAAGAATAATCCAGAGGTAAAATATACAACAAAAAAATAAGAACAAAAAAATAAAAATTAAAGGTGAAGAGAAAAGTTGGGAGCTATCACTACATTAGTTTGAGACAGCGTGGAAAAAAGGCTGAAGGTGATGCAGTAAGCTTGTGTGAAGTACAGGCAGAATGAATTGGAAATTAAGAAAAGTAAAATCAAAAATTTCTGACTAGTCTCTCTTAAATTCCCAAATATTTAACTGCTTTTTAAGAAATTGGGTTTTTTTCCGTTCTCTTGAATTAGCTGCTCGCTTTGGTGGCTAAAACTGAATTCTAATTGCTTTATACTTCATAAGCTGCCTTCAATCTAAGGAAGCAATTTTGTCCACGGAGCTGACTGAGCAGTTCATTCATCTTTACAACACAGTTTCACTTGTATGTACATGGACAAAAGTAATTAATGATTGTGTAAAGCTAATATTATGATCCAGTAATTGTGACACCTTTGCCTTTTCTAACATCATTTTACAACTTTTTTAATGACTAGCTTGAAAATTCATTTTGGTAAGCTACAGAAAGGGTAAATGGTATTATGTTTTAGAATTGGTTCTGTTCCTTAAAGGACCTGACAAAATTTGATATGATGTTAATATGTATGCATTGATTATCTTTTTCTATCTTTTTTTTCCCCTATATATTGCAGTGAATGAAAAAAACAACTTGCAGGATGAAAATAAAAAGATAACTGAACAGTTTCAGCAATTACAGAAGGAGTTGGAGTAAGTTTTGAAGATTTTTGGATATTCTCTCCCTCCCCCCAGTTCCTCAGTAGTAATGTCTGGGAATATAAATATCAGCTTTTAAGTCTTTAAACTTGAGTTTCCTCTTCTTTAATAGAATATGAAAAGATAGTCTACTGCCACTATAGCAACATAAAACTAGCATTTTTGTATTGTGCAGATTTTTTGCTTTCTTTTAACTGTGTGCATCTTTCTGTTTTTTAAACTGAGAGAGATAAATTTGTCATATAAATTCTGTCTGACTTCATGATTGTTCAAGATTATTCTGGTAACAGTGCGTAGCAAAGTCTTAAGTCTCATTCTTTTATTCCTCTGTTGACTCTTTACCAATTCTTTCCTCCTAGGTTAAGACTTTAGAAAAGCAATTTCTCAGCTAGTCAAAAAGTCTCAGGATCTTGCAGTAAATTTTTTAAATAAACTTATGATAATTTTACAGTTTTAAAAAGAAAAAAACAATCAATTTCAAAAGCAAACCATAAAAATAATGAGCTACAAATTGACTGTCAAATTGTAATCTGATATGATAGCAAGAATGTGCCATATAATATTGTGGTTAATATGCAAATATGGTGTAGTGTGCAAGGCAGAGATAGTATTCCTTGCTTGTATAGCTATGGTCTGACATCATCTGAAACTTAGCTCAGTTTTGCCTATCTGTGAACAAGTATGTGCATGGGGGGAATGGGACAGGTTGTGTGGACTTGTGTAGGCTTTTTACTGCATGTAATTTTTTCTTGTCTTTGTCAGAAGGTAACTTTGTTAGAGGAGTAAAACAGCTTAGAGTTCAGTTCAAAATGTCTGTGGTCCTACTGCTTTGTATTTCTTGGTTTGTCTCCCATCATTTGCACCTTAATCATCCTTTCTTTTTCTGTATGCATTTCATCTTCTCGGAGTAACATATTTCATGACCCTAGGAGTACTCCTTTTTAATGCCAAGTAATAACAAATTTCTGTATGCTCCCCTATGTATAATTGCTTCTCAATAATGGTCCTCCTATGCAGCTTGACAGAAATTAGGAAGTGACATTAAAAAATTGACACCAGACAGATCCATCCAAATTTATTAGTTTGATCCCCAGACTTGCAATTTAGCTTCCAGTAAAAATCTCTGGCCAGTGTGGGAAAGTTGAGAATGACCAATGTAACACTAAGTTATTTGCTCTGCATGTTAGGTGGTCATTTAAATGAATGCAGAGTTGAGTGGATAAACAGTAATTAACAAGGATGGTCCTGCTGTTTGTAATATAGCCATTGCATTTGGTTGTTTCAGTTGAACTGCAGTCATGTTACTTTATTTAGAATGAGCAACTTAGATCAATGTAACATCATCGCAGAGGTGCAAGGTAACAGATTGTTTCTGGTGCATGACGTGAAATTAATTTTTTTGCAGTGTTCTGTGTTTTGCTACCAAGGTTTAATATTTTCGGAAAAAAACTAAGAATCCTCTATAAAAGTGAAATCAGTGAAATTTTAGAAGAATTGTATTAACTGATCCTTTATTAGATTAGGATTTCATTATCTGTGGATGGAAACAGCAAGGAAATTTCTGCAAAAACCTTTTCTAGGGTCTCAGATAAATGTTTCCATGGTTCAGAAATTATTTATTGCATATTTATGATGTATAGTATGTACGGCAGCTTCTTCATTTGATAGTTTTTTGTGGTGGTATGTAGGAGCTACCTCTTGGTTTGTATAGAAGTAAGGTACAGAAAAATATAGTTATAGTAGGCTAATTTGTCATACAAGAACACATGTGCCATGTAACTGGATGAACATATTGTTTCGCTGTTTGTTTTGATTTGTTTCTTAAGATATTGTTAGTAGATGATACAGTTTTCCAGTTATGGTGCTTTCTTTGTAAATGTGCTAGAAGAGAGTCACACAATAAGATTCATCAAGACTTCAGAGCATCAGTGCATCAATGTTTGTCATTAAGTGTTCAAAGTTAGTCATGGTAAAAAGCCTAACTGCAAAAATACTTTTTGTCTGAAACAAGGCAGCTTTCTACAGTTTTCCATTAACTTATTTTATATAAGTTTATATAAGATCTTGTGGTTCATTTCAGTGCAAGCAGAAATATATCCATATTTCCTCTTCCTCCCTTAGATCAAAACCTTACATCCTTCACTTTGTAGTTAGGAAATGATCTTTTGGTCCGTGTTTTCTCTTGAGAGTCATAAGGAAAAGTGCTACTGCAGGAAGATGACCAAGCAGGCCGAGTTAGATTTCCTTGTGTTTTTCTTTTACTGCCTCTTCCATTTCTCACTGCCATCACCATATGACAGGTAGCAATGTCCTCATTAAGTACTAAACAAACTGTATTTAAGTTAAAAGAACTGAAATTAATGTTTTTTGGTTGGTTTTTCCTTGCCATGTCTAGATAGAGTTTTCACAGAGAAAAGACATGATTATTTGTTAGACTAATTTTTATATACTGACTCTGCAACATGCTGTTAGAGCTGACAGTGTGAGAGAAAATAAACTTCATAACTCATGTTGTGTTTTACATTACTTGTTTTACATGGTTTACATTGCTTTTTACACTCCCCTATGAAGACCTTTGTGAGGTGAATAAGAGGCAACATCCAATGCTCTGGAGGGGGATTGCTTTGAATATAATGCTGATCATTACTATTTAAAATTGTCCAAAAACTTTTGTTCTGTATTTAAGGCAGTATTCTTGGGGTATGCAGGGACTTCCATACAGGGAGAGAGACACTAGTCCATCCATTTCAGCATTCTTTCATTCAAGTAGCACATGCTTTAAAGGACAAGCTAGAACTCTACAGTCTCTACTTTCTTCCCAGGAAAAAGTCTTCCATAGTGCAGTAGTTAAATGTTGACTTCAAATGTGAAGAGCTAGGTTTGTATGCTGTTCTGAGGCTTGATGGAGCAATTGTGAATTTGTTGATAGATGTATCTAAAAACTAGGTTCTAGTATTACTTTTTTTACACTGTGATGTTATTGAGATGGTTGTATTTTCTAAATTATTACTTTCTTGAACCATGTGATTGTCCTGCTTGCTGAAATGAAAGCTCTTCGTCTTGCTGACTTGGGGTTCTATTTGGCCACCTAATTTGGTCTCCAGGGAGCAAAAACAACAAGCAGTGGAATTAGAAGAAGGAGTCATTCCAGATTCTCCAGTTCTGACTTCTTCATTTTCTGTGGTTAATCGTCTGAGAAGAAAAAAAGAGAATAGGCATATCCGATACACAGAACATACACACCCAGATTTGGAACTTGCAGAAAGCAACAGTGGTAAGAGTATTGTATTTTATTGTTTTAAATTAATTTTAAAATATATTTTTAAGGACTAAAGAAAAAGGTGATGTAAGAGTTTGATTGCAAAGGCTGAAAACTAAAAAAAAAAAAAAAAAAAAAAGTCTTGTGGGTTTTCTAGTTTGGCTTTTTTCCATTTATGCCATAATACATATCAGGGGAAAAATGTCTGTAGCAGTAACTGTTATATCAGTGATATGCTCAAAGCTTCCACATACACATGCAAATGCACAGTTTTCCAACCCATATCTCTTCTGTAACTGCAAACAAACTGAAAAATGTTAGGGTTTGACCTGTGCATACAGCTATGTCACCACCTAGTGGAGAGTGAAATAAATGTTTTGCCACATTCAGCAATTACTCTGCAATTAAAGTAATATTACTGAAACCAATTGATATCTAATTCTAGCAGCTACATGATCTTCCTTTTTCTAGTACTGATACACTGTTTGCATTTGTTTTGTGTCTAAGTCCAAAAGTATTGCGCGCATTTAGTTTCCAAACTTTGTTCTGTAATGTCATAGAAATAGCTCTAATGTAATTTAACTATAAAAAATATTTTTGTGAAATAAGGGACTTTGTGCCTGTATTTTAATGATACACAGGAAATATGATAAACAATCCGGGTGCTTTTAATGTGTTAATTTATCTTGTGGAATAAAAATATGTATTTTAAATAATATATGAATATATCTAAATTTTGAGTCTTGACTAAAAGCCTCTTCCCAAGAATAAAAATAGCACAACTGTGGGGTGAAGAGGGTGGGTTGATTATTCACACCCTTTATTTTACATATGTAATTTTAGTGTTGTGGATAGTTTTTTTCCTTTCTAAACATACCTCTACTTCTCTCCATTTTCTGAATAAAAAAATTGAGCTACTAAATTAAACCAAAGTTAAATATGTAAGAAATGTTTTAGAAAGGACTACATGGCACAAAGTTGGTCATGATTCAAATCTCAGGTTTTTCACCTTTTCATTACCTTAGCTGATGCAGAAAATTATCCCCTTGCATGCTTTACTCTTTAATAGTTTTGTTGCCATATTAACAGGTCAAATATAGATTGAATACATACTTTTTCTGTGGTCAGTGTAGAAAGTGATGTAATTATGTGTCAGTATTGTTTTATGGCTGACTGGATGGGCTCATATTTGTGAGAGAAAGGATTAATATGAAATATTTGTGACTAATTTGTCACAGTGATACCTCAGAATAAAAATAATCAGATGTGCTTAGATTACTGGATCTTCTGACATATCGAAACTCATGTTCAAGTGCTTTTAAGATCAGAATCATGGTCTGTATCTACACAAAATTATCACAACGGGATACCTGATTTCACCATGTGAAAATGTTTCTACATCTAGACTTTGGAAAAATTCCACTGTATTCCACACAAGTGAACAGTCACCACGGAGAAGAGATACTAGTGGCAGACACCTGTGATCCACAACTGTCCCCTGTACCAAGTAAGTGTATTAATAGATTTAGTTCTAATTCCATTCAAAATAAGGCAAAAATATTGTAAAACTGAGGGTTCATCAACAACTGAGGGTTCATCTCTTTAAACAAAGGAGCCAGAAAAATGATATTATGTTTAATCACATAATTGCTACCGAAATGCCTATCTTGTAATGCCTGTCTGCCTGATTCTAAGCCTAGCATCAGGGCTTAGAGTCAAGAAATAGAAAGAAGCTCAGTGCAGCTCTTACTGCAGGTATCTTATAGTTTAGGCAACTTATCCAATTGTCTTATGTCTGGGTTTCCAACTGTACAGGAGATAAAATATTCTGAGAATTGCACTTCCTGTCCGACATGAATATGTAACATTTAGAAGTGCTTCTGTTAATTATTCCCTTTTTTGCAATTGTGAATTGCTACAAGTCTTTAAGTCTTAAGTCCTTCTCCATAAACAGTTCTTTGACAAGAACTTTCTGTGTCCCTGGTTTTTTTCTGTGAAGTATTTAACTGTAAATGACTGTGAGAATCGGTATCTTGGAATCATTTGTGCAAGTCAGGGTTGTGGTGGTTGTAATTCTTGTACTTTCCCATCATATTACCTTGGCCCAGTTCAATAAACTGAGTAATGTTAAACCCTTGAAAGAAGGGAAACTCATCTATTTGTTTTCCTAATAAAGACACAGGAAGAATAAGTGTCACCTAGGAAATATGCAACACAAGCATTTTACTATAAATAGACATCACTGTTCTACATGCTTTTCTCAGACTACTCATGCCCTGGACTGGGAGTTTGAAAATCAACTTTTACATTGACTTGTCTTTGTATTTTAATTTTGGGGAGCTGTATTCAAATTGGAAACATATTTCTCTGTGATGGTACAGCAATTGCTCTTATCAGAAATTCTTCTTTTGCCCCCCTTCTCCACTTACCACTTCCAGATAGGATTTTTATCTGACATAGGTCAAATTATTTCCATAATTACCAGTTTTAATTTGTGATCTTTTTAGTTCTGTGTTTGTACCATCTGTGTGAGTGGGTAAGATACTATAATGTATATGTAACTTATTATACCTTTTTCTGCTCATAAAGATAAACCAAGGATGGGAGGCTATCCTGTTCCAAAGCCATCTTTTAGCTTGGCTGCAGTCGTGGCAGAAACAATTGGACTTGCTGTTCAAGAGGAATCTGTAAGTAGTATTCACAAATTTCTTACATAATCAGCTTTTTGTACCCATTGTTTTCAAAAACAGTATTTTTCTCTTTTGCATTAAAGTTCTGCGAAAGTATTCCAAGTTCCAGTAAGCTCACTTTGGTTTGCTTTTGCTTACTCATTACAGAATTGCTCTAGCAAGAAGAGATATAACTCTGCTGACCTGTCTGGGGGGTTGGGGAGGAAGGTAGGGGCACGGTTCCTGCTGTGTATACATCTTTCAAGTTTGACTAAGACAGTGGACTAAATTCTTGGGTCTGCCAGACTCCCTTTGTGGAGTAATCAAGTCTAATATGCTAAAAAAGATTATTTGGTGATGAGACTGTTTGGTGACTCACGTGAGATTATTTGATGTTTTTACTTGGTAACTACAGTGAAAATGATAGTATGCAGACAATTTTTTTTGCGTGTGCATTTGAATGATGAAATCTTTTAATTTCCGTATGCTTTTTTTAAAGTTGCTGGTCAAAATTTCATCTCTCTTTTAACTTTTATTATTTTTCAGAGTTTTGAGTGGTTCAATTTGAATGGGTTTTCAAAGTATTCATGTGCAAACCTAGCATATTTCTGATTTTGAATTCTAACAGCTTCTCACACTTCCTTTGTTTTCCTTCACCGCTTGCAAGGAGTCCCAGAGTGTACTGAGTCCTCCCCGTACCAATACTGTTATGAGTCAGGCCCCGGAGAGCATGCAGTCTGAAGACTCAAGAAAACATCCAGCTTCTGAATCAAGAAATGATGACAACAATTTAGGGTGTGTTTCCACTTGGTTGTAATAATATTGTTTTAAGCAGGCTTATATGAAGGTCTGGTTGTAGTAGAATTTAGAACCTTACAGCAGTTTGCTTTGAAGGTACAGACACAGAAATAAATATTTTCGTATTATATGGGTTTCTTTCAAGTAAATAACATTAGAAGCAAAGGAACTGATAGAATGCAAAACTGTGGACTTTTACTTCATTCTCCAGCTTCTGATTTGGGCTTTCTATGTACACAGTCCTTCCCTCACTGATGACTTGTTATTGCAAGGTATCTTCTGAGGCCCATAAACCTAGGCATAAGGGGCCAGGAGCTGGGGTAGGAAAATGATCATAAACCATTTCTGCTGACTAGATGTCATACCGATTGACTGTTGCCCTTCCCACTCTCCTCAGGATGTTGTGGTCTAAACTGAAATTTTTTTTGCCCCTTTTTGTCATCTTAAATGTATGTTTTATTGGTGACAAGTAAAAAACAGAGTACCTGAAAGAAGCTTGCATATTTTTCCTTCACTTGCAGAAGCTTTGAGAATCTGTTATCGTGGTTATAAGATCTATGCAAGAACCTAGATAGACTGCTATCGCAACCATTCTCACTTCCATTTCACTGCACTGAAAGGTGGGGAGTCCTTTGGTAGAAGAGATTCCTAGGTAGGCTTAGTTCTGTCCTTGGTTCTCAGTTAAATGTGAGTTTCACACCATACTAAAGTGAAGGATGAGGTCTGTGTTTTGTTTGCCTTTTACAGCTCTAAGTGCAACAGTACTTACTCCTAGACCAAAAATTTTCCTTTTCTTTTTCCTTCTGTTTTGAGTTAATACTAGCAATTCTGACAGCTTTAAAGCAGATCACTGGTAGGAAACAGAATTTTTGTGTATCCCTTTATTTCCTCCCAGCCCCCTGTGCACACCAGAAAAATATCTCATCTGTCATTGTATTCAGTCTTTCAGATCCATCTCGGAACACTCCACCACATGTTGACTGGGATTCTAGGGTAGCTTCTCCCATTTTTGGAGCTTCTAGCAGTATGAAGAACAACTCAAGTACAAGTCATGCCCCTTGTATTTTAGATTCAGGATTGAAGCCTAATCTCAAAACTAATGTCTTCAACAATCCTTCCAGTTCCAGATCTCATAAAAGCAGATCAAAATCTGAAGATGTTGCTTTTGTTGCACCACTGAATCTTGGAACGGAAATCAACTCGGTTATTAGCCAGGCCTCTATCAGTAGGCAAATGGTTGTGAAAAAGAATACTAATGAGGCTTTAACCTGTGTTGGAAACACCTGTGCAGCTAAAAATGATGTGATCAAGAGTGATTTCCTTCTCATACACCAGAAGCAGCTAGAAGGCAGGTGTGCTAAGAGAAAGAAAGCTGAAGATGAGCATGCAATTAGCTGTGAAAAAACATCCTTCAACAAAGAGAACTCAATGCCATTTCGATCAGATGTTCAGCATATTAATGGGGAGCATACAGTGGATAAGCCCTTGGATCTGTCTGATCGCTTCTCTGGAGTTCGTTGTCAAGAGAAAAAACAAGGAAGTGAGGAGATCTGTAAAAATAGACTGAAACAGGTGACACTGCATGACATTTTTTCACAGCTAGGGAAGCCCATTCCTGAAAGTTCATCATCCATTCAAAATGCCAACAATGAGAGCTGTTTGTTTGGCAGAGATTTACAAGAGGAATCCTATGTACAAGAGGCAATGCTGGGAAAAACGTTCCCAGATAAGAAAAACCATATCCAAATGAAAGAAGAAGTTCCTCCCTTCAAAATTGCACCACTGCCAAGTTCTGCAGAGACAGAGCAACTTTTTGATGATGTGAAGGTATGCTTTTCTGACTTTTTTTTCTTCTCCTTTAAAATATTATATTTAAGTTTTGGAAAATAGTAAAATTGCAATATGTTGTTAGGTTGCCAGTGGCCATGTACCAAATAGAAAGAAAACAAGGACAGGACATGGAGAGTCTGAACCAGCATCTGTACTTCAACCAAACCCTTGTAGACTATCAAAAAATAAAGCACTGCAAAATGAGCAAGGTAACTTGATTAAAATGTTCCTTTTATTGCCCCCTTATTCCCCCCAGCCTGTGCTATGGTTAAATAGAATTTTTCATATCTTCTTTTCTCCCTCTTTAATCACTTTCTCTGTTCTGCTTCTAACTTAGTCTCATTCTATTCAGGACTTCTAAAGATTACCCCTGCCCTTCTCCCCCATTTTCATTCTGTATCTTCCTGACATTCTTTTGCCACTTTATAAGAAATATATCATTGGCATTCAGCTGTAAACTCAACAGGCGAGGAATCTTGTTCTTTTTCATTTATTTAGCATTGTTGTTTACTGCAGCATGTAAATAACAGATACTGAAATAAAATCTCAGGAAGTGTGAGTTTAAACTATCTATATCAAATGCTTGAAAACTGTACTTTAGTGTAAGAATAAACCATTTTGTTAATATTTTTCATTATTCCTGATGATCTGTTAAAGAAATTTGTGCCTTTAATGGTAATGAACAGATGCTGCCAAATACTCCCCTGGAAGTTGTATCTTCTTTCCTATTAAGTGGCCCCAGTTTGAAAACTTTTTTTTTTTTTAACTGGGATTATAGAATCACTGCTTCTGTGCTCCTTAGTTGAGCTGCAGCGCTGTATTTAGAAATACTTGTATTATGAATTTTAAAAATATCTGTAGTTGGTGTGGCCATGTAGCTTGGAATCTAAACCTCTACTTCACAGACAAATCAAGAGCCATGTCTGGAACAATGACTGGACACTTTTGTACTCTCTTGTATTCTAAGGCCTGACTTTTGTATTCTTGTCGGTCTGATGTCTTCTATCCAGTATTAATGCTACCTGACTTACACAGTACAGAGATTTTACCTGCAAGAGTATTTTATGTATTGCATACCTCATACAAACACAAAGGAGTGGTGTGCTCCTGGAATATGACAAAAAACTTAAAGATCTATTTCTAACTCTTCAGACAAAATATGATTTATGCCAAATGAGCATATTTATTGTTTGAGAAAAATCAATCCCTAATCCCAAAGATGAATTGATGAAAGGAAAGCTGGCTTATAATTTACACACTATAGGATGCTGTTAGGAGAATTTGATTCTGATTATTTGTCTTTTTTCTTATATTCTCTGCATCCAGAACTGAAAGATAAACCTTTAGAAAACCTTCAGTGGAGTATAGACCCAGGAGCTGACCTTTCACAGTACAAAATGGACATTACTGTGATTGATACAAAGGTAAACTTGTATAACAAGTCTGCATGTTCTACGGTACTGAAAAAAGCCTACAAAGGTAGTATCATGAACTTTATTCTGGGCAGACCAAAACCATTTTCTAACAAAAATCTAAATTCAGCTTATTTGATATTTGTTTGTGCTCCTGAAATGTTTATTTATGCATAGTACACTACAGTCATCCTAAAACATTTCCACCGTCTAGTTGTATTTAATAAATTCAGCCAGGTGGCTACTCAGTACGAAACTGATGTGTTTTGGGGGTGATTCTGGGTTTCTTTTAAGGCAAAAAAAAAATTATTCTAAATATCATAATTTGTCCTGTAAAAATGTTCACTGTGATATCTCTTTATGTTAAGTAATGGAAAATGTGCAGGTAATGACTATTAGCTTTCTTTGAGTTGGATGCAGGTTGGTTATTACGATCTCTGAGAATTTTCCTGAAGTCTATGTCTCACTTAAACACTATCTTAAAATCTATGAGTCTGACCAGTTTTTAATTTCTGTATGTTTCATTGTTACTTTTTATCTTTGTAGAATTTAACATGAAAACTTTTAAGGCATTTCTTGCCCATCAAGTACTGTAATCCACCAGATAAATGCTTCACATTTGAATTTCAACACGTTATTCTCTTACCTAGATTTTACATTTTTATCATGCAGACATTACTGCAGAAAAAAATAATCACAGAAAGTGTCCAAAAAGATGCAAGTAACTGTTGTGAAAGTGTTTCAGATATACAGCAATGACACTGACTACAGCAGTTGCTTCTGAGTGCAATTGTCATGCTTGCTTTTTCTATTTAGGGTGGTTCTCAGTCAGGAGTTGGAGGAGAAGTTGTTGATACAGATTATACATATGTTGGCGAAAGTGTGCTATTAAAAATGAAAAATCAAGAGCAAAATCAGGAAAGCAGTCCAAGTAAGTCTTTTTTTTTTTTTTTCCCCTTGGTTTGCTTTCGGGGGGGGGGGGGGGGGAAGAAAGAGTAAAGGGCATTTTTTCCCCCTGTATGAATAGATGGTAGAAAATGGTTTGCAATAAAAAAGCACTGATGTATTTTTGTAGGTTACAAAGATCAGTCTGTTTCCTAGTAGAATCAGTGGTTGTTGTTGAGGTTTTTTTGATTTAGATTAAGAAAATTGTATGATTTGTGCTGAGATAGAACCAGTAGCTATGCTTTTACAGTGCTTAAAAAGTTAAAGACTTAACCATATAATAGTTCTGATCTCACCTGCAACAATCACTCTTATAACAAACAGCTCTGAAAGTTTGCTCTGTAATCATATCAGACTTTCTATGGGAACACTAATTCATTTTTAATGACATATAAATAGAACTAGTATATTTAAAATAAATCCAAATGTGTTTATATCATATTTAATGTATGGCATGTGGTGAATCATGGCTGCAGGGCAGTGACTTTTAACGATGTGGTTTATTTTTTTAAGCTGTTGCAACTTGATCACATTTCCATAGTTTATCTCCTGCCCACAGAAAGTATTTCCTTTTGCTTGGGTAACTCCATAATTACAAGAACAAAAATTTCATGTATCCAGTATTAACATTAGAGGTACATCAAAGTGATTTAGCAATTAATCAAATTTTAGAAATGAGATCAAGGTATCTTTTATGAAAAATAAATGAGCATTGGCCACATTTGAAAGACTGACAGAGAAGTTGCAGAAAGAATAAATGTATAGCTGCTGTTGAGTTAATCAGTACTGGAGCAGGAAGTAAATGATGGTTCTTTTGATACACATTCAATCAAAGTGCACTTTCTTGACTTGAATTGTTGAGAGACTGATTTGGATGTTCATTATGCTTTTTATAATAGGAGGAGAAAAAACAATTAATGATACCTTAACAGAGATGTTTGATCGGACAACCCATGAAGAATATGAATCCTGCCTACCAGAAGATAGTCCTTCTGCATGTGCTGAAAAAGAAACTCTTCATGATGAAGTGCAGGATAAGGGAATAACAGCAGCAAGCAAGAAACTAAAGAGTGGGATATAATTTGTTTTGTCTTTATTAGCCTGTTTAAACTACAAAAGTTGATTTTAAATCAAGCTCTGCTCTCTAGGAACAAATATGCCAAATAAATCATCAGTTCATTTTTCATAAATTCATGGGAAAATTTATTCATTGTAAGGACATAACATAAACCAATATGAAAATTATTTTGGTAGTTCATTTATATAGCCACCACACAAATATGGGATGTGTAATGGAAGTTGGCATAGGAGCTGTACAGCAAAGTCACTCTTACAGGAAACACCAGGTTTTGGCTGCAGATTACGTGCTTCCTTTCTTCTTCCTATCCTAGGTTCTGCCAAAGATTTTGCAGTATTTTGTATTTTAAGCAACCTTTCCTTTGCTATTCTGCTTATTTTTTTTACTTGTCTTGCTGCTGTTTTCCTTCTATTCCAGTAATGCTTTTTAATCACTGGTTCAATCAATTCTATATTATTTTTAGTATCTGTTTGAATCTGTTGTCTCAGACTGAATGTACATGGCATTTTTGTATTTCTTAATAGCTGGCTAATAATTTTACAGATGTTTTTCCAGGCAGTCTGTTAAGTTATATGACATGTAATTTTTCATTTTACGGATATATTTACAGAACATGAGGATAAACAAGATAAAGCCAAGCAGAAGGCTTTTGTGGAGCCATATTTCAAAAGTGATGAAAGGTAATTTAGTTTGTTTTGTATAGGCATTTTAAGGCTCTTAATATCCTCCCTATAGGGAACTTGTTCTTGCATAAAATAAGCATGCTTGTGCATAACATACTAGCAGCTGAAGATGCACAGAATCTACTAAATTAGATAAAAGCCTTAGATAAAAGCTGGGGTAGGGGGTAAAAAAAGATAAACACATTGAGATCCCTGTCTATCACATTTGCTGAAGAGAAGGGATTGCCTCTTCTGCTTTTTATAAATTTATTGAATGCAGTATTTTGTAATCCATGTTGTTTTTCTTATAGGCATGTGGTCATGCATGAGTTTATGAGCAAAGAGCCTATGGGTTGCTTGTACAAATAAAAACCTTTCATTCTCTGGCTTTTTTGCCCCTTCCTCTAGGCAATAAATGAGTAATGTTTAACAACTGTACCTCTTGGTGCTTCCTCTATTGCCTTTCTGTGTAATCATCATTGGTAGTCTGAATCTTCATTTCATAATGATACCAAGCCCTTCAGTTAAATAGTTGTTAGCTTATTTTTTACCTCAGCATATGTTTTCTTTGTAGAATAACACTTGTTTAGTGTTTTGTGAACAAATAAGTTGAAAGGAATCTGTTCTATTCTTGAACCCCGACATATGTTTTTCTTGCAGAAATCGGTGCAAGCACAACTGTCTCGGACAAAATAAATATTGTACAGAAGATCTATATTTGAGTAGTATTGATCTAGTAATTACTTTCACACTGTGAAAAGCCATAATAATGAGATGCACATCTCTGGTTATGTAAAAGATCATATTACATTTTAAAAGTTCTAGAACTGGTTTAGTTACAAAAATGTCCTATTCAACTATGAAGTGCAGTATGATTGGGTTTTGCAGGCATTTTCTGATACTTTTTCTTTTCTTGAGAGTCTCCTTCATTGGGTTCTAAAAACTGGAAATTTCCAGACATGTAGAAGCAATAAATATACTATTGTGTGAAAACATTTTTGTTTTTCAGAAAGAGTACTGTGTTAGATTTTCCTCATATTGAGGTTATTCGAAAAAAAGAAGAAAGAAGAAAATTGCCTGGCCATACTTGTAAGGAATGTGAAATAGTAAGTAGTGCTTTAAAATCTAGTGTGTGTCTGTATATACGTGCACGCACGCGCGTGTGTGTGTGTGTATCTCTCTAAAATCTCTTGATTTGGGGTTTGTTTTTTTTCATTTTCTGGGGTGTCTGCATTTTCAGATAATTGTACCGGCATCGGTGCCAATGTGTATATATGTGCAAATGCATGCAAAAATGTTTACATTATCAGGTTAAAAAGTATGACATTTTAGGTTTCACGTTACATGTTTTTTCCTCCCTTTTCACTTACTGAACTGCTTTCAGATACTTGGTATAGAGATAAAATATTGAAGTAATTACATGTGTAATAAGAACATATTTCATTTGGTCATTAATAGACTTTCAGGCTGGAGTTAATTAGGTGATGATCTAATATATTATGACTCACCAGAAGTGTGGATTAATGACTGAATAATGATGGATTCTCTGGAACCTTTTCACTTAATTTCCACACCTATATAGAACCAACATTTTTCATAGATTCTCCTGCTATTCGCTTTATAGTCAAGTCACATTTAGTTAGCTGAAGAAATTTATTACAGTATATTTTTAACAAAAACACATTCCTGAAAAATAGCTTTGGTAAAACTCATTAAATACAAATAATTTTTACAGTCAACTATAAATATCATTTTCAAAAATATGTTTGACTTAGAGGTTGAAAGAAAACAAGATGTTGGGGAAAAAAAAAAAAACAACAAGAAAACACGAACCTTCAGTCTAGTCTATTTCTTGGCCCAAAAGCTATGTGTTAAGTGTTTTAGTTTCCTGTCTCTGTAAGCTACAGATCTTCTTCTCTCAGCAAATTCAGTTCTTGCTACTCTCTGCCAAGTTAGAGGGGTAACTATGGTGTTTGGAAACATTTACAGCTCCAATTTTACAATATTAGGTTTCTACATTAAACTTGAGAAAAGTTTGGGGTTGTTGTTGGTTTTGGTTTGGGGGTTTTTTTAAGTCTATGCCACTAGAGATGAGTGTCTTGGAATGCTTGGCTGTGTCATTGCACCATAATAAAACTAGCTTTGAATGAAATGCCTATGGACGAAGGGAGTATTAGACAAAGCATAAATGATGCTTTTAAAGTCTTGGCTTACTTATTAGTCATATGGGTTTGAAAAGTCTCCAAAGTCTAAGGAAATATTTAGGGAATGGGTAGAAATCAGTAAATTGTTTCTGGCCATGTGCTGCAAGCAGTATGAGTGGGGAAAGTTACCTGTTTTTCTGAGAAGATGTGAGATTTAACTTCTGCACATGCTGTAGCAGACTGATATTGAAGTCCTTTATCAGTCCTTATCTTAAAACTTTGTGGAACTCTCTCATTCACTTTACAGTGTAGAACATTTGATAAGAGGTCTTGTTTTGGTTCGTTACGACTTTGCAATGCAATCAAAGAAAGCTTGTATGCAGCAGTTACTGGTAGTTTGTAAAAGTAACGTTTGTTAGTGTGGTTGAGTCCAGCTACACTTTAGGTAAGTAGGAGAATCAGTCAGATGTTTTTCTATACATTTAGATTACAGAAATTACTCTGTAAGTAACTTCATGCTAAACTAACGAGAGGAACATTTTAAGGGTTTGTTCTCTTTTTGAGACTGGAAATTGTAGAGTTCTGTAAACAATTCTTTTACAGCGAAGACACTGCAGGACGAGATTTTGCATATCTTTTCACACATGGAAAAGCCTAGCTCAAATGTTCTGTGTGCGTTGAAAATGCTATGGATAGTGAGATCAATCTAGAAAACAGATGAGAGTTCTTTTTGCTGTTTAGCAGACGTATATGTAACTTTCTCAATTTCTGTCAACCCTAATAGATTTCTAAACAAGACAAAATTAAAAAAAATTACTTCCTAATTTCTTTTGAATACATACTTAGCTGGATTATTGATTGGTGGTTTTATTTTCTGTTCCTACAAAACTGTACTGTATTTTTCATTTTGATCCATAAATATTCCTCACCAATCATAAACATTTTAATTAAAAAAAAATAATGCAGCACACTGCAAACTTTTAGTAGGTTGATTTCTAAAATTCCAAGCTATTTAAAGGACAAGCGTAAGGTGCACTGTTAATTATCCCTAAATAAGACTCAGCTATTAATCTATTTGGTTTACACAGATACTGTAGAATTCTTATCATTAATTTTGTTGACTTAAAACACCATGTCATTTCTTAACTTTTATCAGTGAAAATTATGTGCGCTAGATGATAATTACCTGTTCCTCTTCCTTCATTAGTTTCTAGATCTTTAACCGAATGACACAGACCATTTTTCCAGCTGGGTCTCTGAAGTCCAGCTGCATAAGTGGCCCTACTCTACCTGACTCAGTCGCGAGGCTACTGATATCCACTACATTCTGGTCTTGGCATAGGTTTTTTCCTGTTTAAGGGGCATTGTATAAAACAGTGGCAAACATTTTCAAACTAAGTGTCTCCAAAATCAGTGACTGAAAGGGGTTCTGCTGTCAAGAGTGTGGGTGTATCCTGGTCTTATACACAATACATTTTGAAGAACCTTTTACTAGGGGCTCATAACCACTCCTGAATATTATCTATGGAACTAGCAGTTTATTCTATCCTGTGTACCAGGACTTTGTAGTAGACAGACCAGTAATCTGGAATTTTGGGTACAACTTGCTAACAACCTGAATCTCTGTTCTTGACCAGAAGACCGATGTTACTAGATCAGATTCCTGTACTAATAAGGGCTTTGAGAGCAAAATATGTTCTGGGGTCACACTTTGTAGAACAGCAAGAAATCTGAATCGATTTGGGGAGGTGGGAGAAAATGTACCTCAGTTTCAGGCAGAGTTGCAGTTCCCACAGACTACAGAATCACAAAATGAAACAAGTCTACTTTTCCTAGTTCATGCAGTTTTGTCACTGACGTTTTCAGAGCTGTGATTATTCTTTTCTGTACAATCATCAATATTTATATCTCATGATTTTTTTGAGGATGATTTTTATGCCTATTTTATCCTTTTTCTGCCTTCTAGTAGGAAAAAAAGGAATTTTTTAATGTACTTTATGATTCCAAGTAAGTAGGTTTTGTGAAATCCTACCAGTAGATGGGGACAGGAAGTAATCTCTATTGACAGAGGTATTCTGTTCGTTTCCTGATTTCCCCAGTCTAGATCACTTTCCAGCTGATTGAATGAGGTTCTAAGCTTTAGTTTGCCTTTTGAATTGTAACACTATCATATCAGCAGAATTGTTTTACCAGTTTTATGAAGGTCAGGTTTCTTATGCAATCCAGACTGACTGTTGGCTTGTCACTTGAACCAAACAGTACATTCACTTTGAAAATATTTTGACACTCATGATATCTAAGTGTCAGATTGCTATTTTTAGGAGACGCTAACTAGAATCACAAACTAAAACAGTAGAAAACTGCATGAAAAAAACCCTGTCTTTCTATGATGCTGCACATGGGAACACCCTGCAAAAAAGTTTGGAGAGTGTATATACTTTTCTTGTTGCAGCCTCCAGTACAGCTGACAGTGATGAAAGAGTAGCTAGCCAATTTACTGTATACTCTAGAGAATGCCCAGCTGTCAGATAGTTTCTGGAGTCCCAGTGTCAGTCAGCTAGTTGGACTAGCTCTTTATTTACTCCTAATTTGAGGGTAATAAAGTAGGGAGCATTTTAACTTGTTTGCTGTTACTACTGTAAATTTAGACACTGCAAATAATTCTGCAGCATGGATTTTGTAGTGTGTTTTTTCACTTTTCTATTTTGTTTGTAAATGCAAACTAAAACTTAGTTTATTAGAAAATTCCCATCTATTTCATCACCTGTGTTACTTAGCTTTGTAAAATCAGTCAGTAAAACTGTTGACATAAGTAATTGTACACATGCCTAAACCTTGTACCTATGGTACGTTAAAAGATATAAAGCTAACAAATTTGCCACCATAAGGTTATACTTAATCTATAAATTCAGTAAGCTTTTAGGATAATGGCCAGGTGTTTGTCATTTGGATAACAAATCTCTACTCTTAGTTATCCTTACCATTATTTTTAGGCAACTGTGTTAATAAACAGTGATTGACAATGTCATTGTGTAAAGCAGTTGCTCTGTATGAATGAATTTGTTAACTTGTATTTTTTATTGTTTTTCCTAACATTCAGTATTATGCAGACATTCCAGAAGAAGAACGAGAAAAGAAACTAGCTTCCTGTTCAAGACACAGATTTCGCTACATTCCTCCAAAGACTCCTGAAAATTTCTGGGAGGTTGGATTTCCTTCCACCCAAACTTGTGTGGAAAGAGGTTTGTGCAAATAGGGCTTACAAAGCACGTTTTAAAGCTGATTTCCACGCCCCAAAATGGTTCCATGAAATTATCTCTAGTTCATAAAGCAGCCTTTCTCACCCAGTCTTGTTGAGGTCTGTTTACTTAGCAGCAGCCACTATTTTGAATAAATATTGTCTTCTAGCAGCTCCTGTACTACTAAGAAGGGAATATATGGAAACTTTCTTAGAGCTTAGAGAAGGCAGAAATAATGGGGATTTTCATAGAACTTAATTAAAACCCTACATGTCTTTGAACCAAAGCAAGAATTGGGTCAACATTTTCAAAGGCAAAGGCTGAGAGATTGTACTTAGTGAGGAGAGACAGGCAGAACTGTTGATGTCCTTTGTCTGCATCTTTAGAGCTCCATAATACCACATGATAATGGAAATGTTGAGGGCGTGATTAGTTTTTTAATACCTATACCCTACTTGTTAGTGACACTCAAAAGCTGGTTTGGGGGATTTTATTTTGGACTCCTCTTCACACAGAAGATTGTTCTTTCCTAAATAGTTCTTCTAAATCCTAGAGCTTGGTATAAAAATGAGTTTTTACTAATGATGTTAAAACATGGTGAGTTTGTAGTGTACTATATGTACATTTTTTCAGAAGTGGTAAAACTGAGGTAAGGAGCCCTATATGAACTCTCTTAGATCTTTATTTGTGCCTATGTTATTAGCTGTGAAGCATTAATGTTCACTTATTTTTATCTGTTCTTGTAACAGTTTCAGGTCAGGCATAGGAAAATGTAGCCAGAGATGTGTATGTGTTCTTGTGTGATAGTGTTGCACTATTATCCTTAATATTTCAGAACAGGGAGCCTTGATTTTTAGGGACTTACATAACTTCTGTAGTGCAAATCATACTGCTTAATCAAGATACACTGAGTCAAATTCATTTAAATTTGAAGCTGTATTTCCAAGAAATGTGTGTATTTAAAACATGGTGTTCAGAACTTTAAGCTTCCTCCCATTGTGGGGTACAAATGTCAGATTTGCTCTTGAAGCCCTAGTCAAGTTCCCCCTTATTAAATATCCACTGCAAAGGGTTAAGCTAGTCACAGAATTTGCAGGCTGTTAAGCTTCCTTGGGCTTGGTTAGGCTGCAGGAAGATGGGGGTGGGGAGGTCCATCAATTTTTCTCTGGTATCACGTAAGGAAAAGCGAATCTCTCAGTCCAGCTAGCCAGCACCTCAGGAATGCTGCTGAATCACTGCTTCCTTTGTGAGTAGTCTCTTTCCTCTCTTGTGTATCCAGTTAAACAGGGCTTGGCTGAGGCTTGTCCATTCCTCCTTTACCTTAAGTAATGAGAGAGAGTTCTTGCCACTCTAGAACCGCCTTTGGTTCTTCATCATTATCTTTCAGATGAACAAATCATAGTCCTTCCTCTTCCAGCCTGGTTGCCTTTTACATGTTCCAGCCAATGAGAAAGCTGGTCTAAACTAGGCATGTCCATTTATAACTTCAGGTGATCAAGATACCCTGTTAGGGAGATTGTCTGTTACTACCCATTTGGAATCTGCTTGGAACCTCATTAAAATTAGCTTCTTGGCTATCTCCTTGTTCTGCTAGAGTAAGAGCTGTTAAGTTGTTAATAGTCCTTAGCAGCATATCAGAGGCAGACTTTAGATCAGCCCTTGGTAAAAAGCTATATTATGCAAGAGTGCAGCAACAACACCAAAACACGAGAGTTCCCATGATGAGCAATTGCAGCTGTCACTCCAAAGTAGTGGGGTACAAAGGATGTATTTTCTACTTCTTATTGGTATCTTGAACCAATTGTGGTTCATGTTTTTTTTAAATAACTGAGTTGCATAGACAGCATCTTCCAACTATAAAGTAGGAATCTAATACTCTCACTTCAGTGGATGTTAGTGCTGATAAACAGTAAGGGTTTGACAAAAGCCAGGTGCTGTAACTGATTTGCATAAAATGTCTGCTTATTATCAGTGTTAGCTAAGTTGAGCATGTTACAGAAATTTTGTATACACTTTTCTTATCAGAGAGCTTTCAAGGTGTGTTTGATCCATAGGTTCATGTTTGGCTTTTTCCAGATGGACGAGTCTTTAAGAATGCCATCAAAACAGAGGGTTGTACTATTTAGACCCACAAAGCACATGTGCCTGAAGTTCCTTCTGTATGACTAGGAAATAAAATTTTTTAAAGTTATTTTTATTAGTCAACTGAAACTGCAGTGCTTACATACTTTGTTACTCTTATGTAAAATCTTCTGTAGAAAAGACAATGAAAAATGCAATTTTGTTTTGAATGGATTGAACAATTCATAGTTTCCATTCTCCTCTTCAGTATTATCTGTCTGAATTGCATTACTATGCAGTCATCTACTAGAAAGCTGCTGAGTGTTTTCATTAATGATATTGCACCCTGGGATCTCTAACTTTTTGTCAAGTAGAGAGCCAGTTGCCATGAAAGGCAAAAAAATTCACAAGTTTTTTTCTTTTGAGGGTAAACAAAAATGTAACTAAAAGTATGCATGTCTTTGTATTTTATTTCTTACCTCAGATTTTTCTTATTCTTCTAAGGATATATTAAAGAGGATCTTGCTCCCTGTCAGCGTCCAAAAAGACGGCAGCCTTATGCCGTAATGTTTTCTCCAAAAGGCAAAGAGCAGAAGACATAAAGGATGGGGAAGTAAGGCACACCAACTTGAGGAGTATCTTTCCTGTTCTTAGATATTTATAGTTAATATAAACTTGAAATAAAGAACTGTGTTTTCCACAATGATAGATAGTTTCATTAAATATGTAAATTTTATAAAATTCATTTGAAAATCTGATGTACCAGGAAACAAAACTATTTAATGTATGTTTGTTTCATATTGTGTTAATACATTTTGTATTAATTTTTGCACCTGTCAGACAATGAGTCTCCCATTTTTTTTCTTTGAAGTGAACAGCTAAAATTCCAGCAAATCCTGTCTAAACTTTGTGTTGGTGAGTAACTGCTTTGAAGTCACTGAAATCAGTTGTTCTTGCAAGGTCTAAATGCCTGTCAATGGGAACAGAAATGCAGAATTTGTAGGGTGCTTTTATTTTGCACTGGATTTTTTTATATAGCCTTTCTCTTTTGGCAATAATAGTTATATCTAATTGTAATAAAGCTGTATTAAATATGAAACATATCTACTGTTAATAGTTTGGAGGTATGAAAACCATGTAGTCTAAGTGTCTTTCTTAAATTTTGGTGTTAAATGTACAGCACCACGTTTTCCTCAGCATTTAAATAAGAATATCCAATATTTCTTTTTTTTTTTCTTAATTTGGATCTGTTTGTATATCTATGCCTCGTTTATTGATAATGAGATAAACGTTGTTATTTCTCCGTTTGGATGACAGCTATGTACAGAGTTCTCCTAGGTGATGACCATTGCTCTTCACTAGATTATGAAGGATTCTCCAGAGATATTTTAAATTAATTTTTTGTAGTAGGGAATATAGTTTAATACTTGCGCTTGGAGAGTAAGAGCATACAGTATCACAGAGACAGGGTAATGCTTTTACATAGGTAGGCAGGCCAATGATCACTATAAGATACTTAGGAGTAAAGTAGCATTCTAGAGTAGAATAAAATGTTCAGGCAATGTACAGTCAGAATTAGGCTCAAGCAGTGAGAATTCTCTTTAAAAAGGGATCATAAAGCAAGCAGTTATTTAAATGCCTTAAACCAAAATAAAAGAATAGGAAGTGCAAATACTTTCTTATATATAAAAATATATTTTATATATAATATTTATAAAAATATTTTTAATATATAATATATATTTATATTTTTATATATATAAAAAAGTATCTGTACTTTCTATTCTTGTATTTTATGTGTGTGTGTATAAAAAAGTATGTATTCAAAAACTTGGTGGATAGGACCGTTTAATTCCAGGTGTAGTTATATAGGAGTGGTGGTGGGTTCTGCTGGTGGAGAGGTTATGGCATATGCCTAAAAAAAAACCTAAAAAAAATTGATTAATTTAACTGTAAAACTAAGTAACACAAAATCCTCTTATGTTGAAATCACAGGCTTGCAGAAATATAGAAGAAGGTGTATCACTAGGTACTGTCCTCATCCTACCTGCTTAGTTGTTTGATTTGCTTTAGCATTTCACAGGGATATAGCAAAGGCATAAAGCTAAATAACAATGGAAATCTTTAGTCATTCTCACATATACTAACACATGCTGTCAATAAATGTTTACACACTGTAAACCTTCATTTCTTGGAGCAGGTAGTCAAAGAATCCATGCCAAGGTAAGCCTAGTTTCCTGAAAATTAGAAAACTTCGAAGAAAATTAACAGGTGCTGCCAAAAAGGTGGACTTCTTGTAGGTATCTTGAAAATCATTTTAAGACAACTGTTACATGCTCTGAATAAATATTTATCCATCAAAAAAAAGTTTTTGACAAAGAAAGTAAGGTAGGAGGTTGCTTTTAACTAGGGAGAACCTTTACAAAGCAGAAGTTACGTCCACAAAAAGAAAAGTGGAGGCAGAGTGTAACTCATCAAATATAAAATTTGCTATGAAGTAGGCTATATGAAAAAGTTTTGTAAAGAATTAATTATAAATCCTATTTTTAAGAACTATCAGAAAGAGCAAACTTCACAGTAAGTTGGTAGAGTAAATGATCAAACGATAACAGGAACATTTAAAGGTAAGGTGACAAGAAAAGTTGGGATTTTTGCGCCGATGTTCATTATGGAAGTGCCTAAGGACCTTTCTTTGCAGGGTGAGTGGGTGGAGCTGTTGTAAACTCAAATGGCAGAAAAGATCAATGAAATGAGTGTCAGCAAGCTGCCAGGACTGGAGCCTACTCCCATGGATTCGAAAGCAAGAGAAGAAACTGCTAACCCCCTCACTGTAGCATGGAACTTGTCACTTAAAGCAGCTTTGATGGTCAAGGAGTACAAAGCAACAATTCTGCCATCAGACTTTAAAAAAGACTCCAAGGAGATCAGTGGAGCTGCAGCCTGCTGAGTTTTACAGAGTATTGGAAACAGTGGGCTAACTGATAAAAGTATAACGCACAAGATTTTCAACCTATGGATAAATATAATGTGAAAAGTCAACACACTTTAAAGGCAAGTCATTCTGATGGTCTTTGAGACTCTCTGAAGGTGTCAAAGCATGTGTCATCTGGCAGCTTGTAGTAGAAACAACCTGCCATGGTCTAAAAGGAAGAGTTCTGTTCTATTTAAAGGTACATAAATCACCACAGTGGGAGGAAATTACAGTGGAGTTCTGCTAGGACCCATTTCATTTAGCCTATTTGTAAGTCTTTTGAGAAAGGGTGGAGGGCAAAGTAGAAAGTTGGTTAAATTATTCACTGTGCAAGGTAGAACTAGAATACAGAAAAGAAGGGGAGAATTTGCAAAGCAGCAGCTAAGATTCAGTCTGAAAAGGAGTCACAGAAGAAGGGGTGTGATGGATGCCAGTAGTCATGAAGTATAGAAGCAGCAAATAGGAAGGGTTGCTCACCAAGGGGCAGCAGGTTCAGTTACAAGCAGAAAGGAGCAGTTAGTGTCCGTGAGGATATTGCTACTCCACTAGAGGACAGTAAGGAACTGCTTTTACACTTAAAACAATATAAGAACTACCCTTTCCTCTTTAGTTAGTCAATTTTTTAAGACTCTGCTTGCCTTTAAAATTTTAAATCTTTTGCCTAGCTGTTCTAATGCCAGAAAAAATATTCGACTATTGAGAACCAGATTTCATCTTGACAAGTAAGAGAACAACTTAAAAAATCTAGAAACAAGACTAGAAACAGACTATGTTTTCCCTTAGAAAAAGTAAGAGAAATTCCTCAAGAAATACCAGAAGTCCGAGCAACTTTTGTGTACAAAAAAGATGACTGAAATTTATAAATTTTAGAATTTCAGTTAAAGATTTCTATTTGCAGTAATTTCTAATTGCAATTTCTAATTACAGCTCACCTGTATTTTTAGTAAACTCTTGCAGTAATGTATATTTTTTGCCCAGAGGAAATTGAAGGAAAAAGGGAGCCAGTCAAGCCCAGCAAGGAGAGTCTTCAAAAAAAAACCCAGAAAAACTTTAAATGTTGTTACATTCATAATTAGCATTTTTGTCCTGTTTAGGGCCTGGCAGCACATTGCGATAGCGGTCAGCTGTGCTGTCAGCGGAGTGGACTATGTTCTTTGAGCTGGTGTTTTCCACATCCGTAAGCAGCGGAGAAGAAAGGGAATTTCGGATAAAACCCGTAATCTGAAATAGGTTCATGTCTTTGGAGGAGATTGGGACAATTGACTAAAACCAATGTTTATGAGACAAGTATTCGTATACTATCTTACATGAAGCCAATACTCACAAGTTGAGAGAGGGGGGGAAATTTCTTCAGGTGTATTCAGGTGTGACCATCCAAATGGGAATCTTTGAATAGCAGTGCCTGTTGAGTCATACCTCCACCACCTGGCACTCCTGTCAGGGTGGCCACAGCTGTCTTCTAGTTTTCCTCTCCTCTGTGACAGTGTCTTAGGATTCAGCTGTGTCCACATGCTGCCTCTTCTCATTTTATGAAATAAGGGGAAGCTTAGCATAATTGATGCTGGATTTGTGCATCTTTTTTAACAGATATGTGGATGTATAATGATACCACATTAGCTCTGACTGGGAGAACTTGCAGACTTGAAGTTTACATAGTAACAACACCCAAAGAGACAGTAACAGCTAAAAACTTATCCATTTGACATCATCAAAAATGACCCCTGTCGGAATGGGTTGAGGTTATTTCTGAAAGTCTGCTTTTCTTAACTCAGATCCAAGGTAACGCTCAGGGGTTCCAGCAGAGCATCTTCTGGACTACTGGAGTACAGAGCGTTGCCCCTGTATTCCTAGTGATTCTTAGCATATGTTCAACTTTATGATGTTCAGACACTGGCATGGGCCCAACAATTGTACAGCCTTCAAGTCGGTGGCCTAGTGTCATTCCCAAAAACGTAAAGATGGCAAGTTGATGGCTTTAGCACATCCAGAGCATTATCTGTCAAGTCTGCAAACAGATCTCAGCCTGAGAAGGAAACCTTTGATCATAAACCGTTTCTTGGGCTGCTTGGAGCACTAAAGTCAGACAGATTGTTGTGAAAATATCCACAGGCAAGCTGCGTTTCCTGCACTGCCTGCAAGGGCAACTTGGTCATTAGTTGCTTTTAATTAGTTGTGCTTTTGAACTTTGCCTTTCTCACACAGAAAGGATGAATGGCTTGTCCCTAATGAAACGGGAGGAAAACACTGTCTGTCTGCTGATTAATGGAAACTCCTGTCAAAAAAAAAAAAAAAACAATACAAGAGAACAAAAATATAGGCAGGGGAAGAGCAGTGGAAGAAGAGGAAGGAGGAGAAGAGAGTGGTGAGGTGCTAGTTGTTGATACATCATGGGGTATCAGTGGACTCTTCTTTTTAAAAGTAATCAACATTAAAATCAGCCTGGCCTTGTCAGCCCCGATCCTCAAAGAAAGGGCTTTGCTGTATTCAAATAAATCAGTTGTGGAGAATTTGGAAGAATGAACTGACGATACCTTTCTCTTGCATGTCTGAGTGCAGAAAGACTGCTTGGTCTGAACAGATTTAGTCTTTGCTTTGTTCCTGCACAGAGTGAGCGTAAAATTTCCAGGAACATTCTCTGTGTACAGGTATGAACAACTAACTACCAAGGGAGGAAGCAAGACAGTGCAGAAATAAGCCCAAAGTTTGACCCAATGGAAGATGGACCGAGCTTGCTTCATGCCCATGTAGAACAGTTTAGTTGGATAAAACCTGAAATCTAAAGCATTTTCCTCAGAATTCCTCTTGCTTCTTTAGTCTGTGCTTTGTGTGCGGTCTTGGAGGACAATTTGTGTTCCTATATGTCAGCACGAGGAAAAATTACGAGCTGTAGGTGATATAAACAGTCTTGTCTTCTGTGAATTATTTTACAGGTTATAAAGTGATGGGTCAGCACAGGTTGGGTTGCTGCAGGATGTGCTATAAAAATACACAATGCGTTTTGACATTCAGTTTTGAGATTATGAGTGCTGTAAATAGAGATAAATCTCTTTTCCCCTTCACAATCACATTAATATGAGATTTTTCCTGGGTTACAACTGTCTTCTGTCTCCCACTCTTTTTAATCTGCTTCTCTTTAGAATGCCTTTAGCATACACATGTCGCTAGACATTTGGCATCCTGGGCACAGTGCTTGAGGTGCAAGCATCATCACAGCAGAGCCACATGGGCTCCCAGGTGGCTGGGAGGAGTTATTGCATCAGGTTCGTTGTGAAGAGAGGCACTGGGAGTCTCTCCTCAAGGACGGCGACGTCTGTCTCCTACACTTGGCAATGGTGGGAGATAATCCTGCCCAGCAGGAACTTTGAGAAGGACGTTTGAAGACTGCTTGCCCTTGGGTGGTTTTTGTCTGCATTCCAGCTGCAGCCATGAACAAGGCTAATCAGAGTTTCATTTATAGCCAAGGCTCCTTTCTAGCTTCTTGTTAGGAAAATTAGTTGGAGCTTAAGGTCAACACAGGAGGAAAGTTTTTCATTACAGACAGGAAAGCTGATTTAAGCTAAAAGCATGTATTTGTTGGGAAGGCATCCTCAAACTAGAATGTTACCAGATCACAACAGTAACATTTGGTACATGCTTTCTACACCAATGAGTAGCTACGCTTGGAACTAGCCAATGCACGAGCAAAGTTTTATATACAATCTGGTGACAGCCATGAGATATTCAGACAAGAAAAGTGAGGAATATATCCCCAGAAATAATTGTAGGAAGAGTCCCATGTCTACCTCTATTTGACCCATTTCTTCTCTGAAGATACCACTTCCATGTGATGATGACACATACTAATACTTTTCAACTACTGTACCAGAATAAATATAATTTTAACCACAGTTTGGAAATACAGAAGATCGCCCTTTTTTTTCCTTCTTATTTCTGAGTAGGTTATGTAGAACATCCTCAATGCTCTTAACTAGGACGTTGAACTTCAGAGTAGAGATCAGTTAGGTCTTTGATTTTATGTTTGATATTCACTGACTTTAATAACTGTTTTGAATTAATTCATTTTCACTTACTTAAAACCTTACCTGATGTTGTTTATACTTAGCTAACAGTTTCATATGGGGAAAGCTTTAAAAAAAAACCTCGTAATGATAGAAAAGACAAGAACTTTATATGCCTGTACTCCAGAGACAGTAGATATAGACAGGAGACTATGCAGTGGATCAGACACATGTGAAACAAGAGGCAGAGGAGACAAAATTCAGATCCAGTCATCAGCTCAAATCCATGTGGTGATAAAAGCCACCCAATCCCCTCACAGTCAAAATTACCAACTCAATGAGTCTTTTTAGAACAGTTTTAAATAAAGTGAGAATAAAATAAGGCTAGATAAGAAAGAAATAATGATTTGGGGGCCTTTGGGAATCTGTTACATGCGCTTTACTTGTGCCCTTGGGTAAATTAGTTGTGGGAAAAGATAAAGAGATTAAATACAGTCTTTGAAATGACATTGCTAATGACTCACCGTTTCAGAGAGCTTGAGAATTTAAGCTGCAATTGGAAAGCATCAAATGAAAAAAAAAGAACCAACACTAACATTATCTTGGAGAATGTGTATCAGAAAATGAGTTTATATTCTTTTAATGTTGAACAGATGTCCTAGAAGAGACAATTATTTTAATTCAAATTTTCTTTTACTTAAACTAGTTTGCAAAAATACAGGTACTCTATCACACAAGTGTAAGGATGAATATAATTAGAACCAAGACACTAATAGTTGCAAATGAGGAAAGCTGATTTCCTATTTCTATTCCATGGAAACATCCAGTATCTCAAATTGTAGTAGCATTCCACATTGGAACAAAAAGCCAAAATTTTCCACAAAATTACATGTAAAAGAATTGGGTTTGAAATATTAGACTTCTTGAAGTATTTCGCTCTGTCCTAATGCAATTCAGTTTATATCATTACTGTCAAATTAATAGAAGCAGTCAAGAAATTCAAACTCATCATGACAACCCTCTCTAAAATCACAGTGCTCTTTATATGCATTTCTAAAGTGTTTTCCTTGCTGGGTATCAACTGAATACTATTCAGTTTGCTAGCCTGCCAAATACACTCTTAATTGCTAATAAATTGTTAAATGCTTGGCAAATCATTCAGACAAACCAATGGGAATTTTGAAGTTTAGTCCTAATAATTTGACACTTAAGCAAGGAAAAAAGGAAATATAAAAAGTTATAAAGAATATGGTTTTAGCCATACTTCCCTCTCCTCCTCTCTTGGTCTATAATAGATAAGCACATGAAATCATTGGAAATATGACTCTGTTCTTCTCAAGCCTGTGTTGAAAGAGTTAAGTGTTTAAGGGGACAGGGGGGTGTCAAAAAGCCCTTTTTATTCCTCAGCCTCTGAGTATTGACACAGAGTATTTTCTTAGTGACTCTTGAAAGGTATTATGCTTTCCTGAGAAAGGACTTGCATATATGTCTCATCTGCTCCATCTTCTGCCTTAGTTAATGGAGAGAAGCATCGAGCTGGAGGAGCCTTGGGTTAGTGGTGCTTACTGGTAAGCCACTCCACAACTGCACTCATCAAGACTTTGTTAAGGCTCTTCTCCACTCTAAGAATAAGGAAAGGAGGCTTTTGTGAAAATTTTGTCAAGATGTTATATGACCAAACATTTCTAACATAGTATTATGGAAACTAAGTTTTCATAAGTCATCAAATGTGATCAATACTTTTTAAGAAAGACAGGTGTGTGCTGTGGAGACTGGTGGTCTCCAGGCTGTGCCAGCTGTTTAAAGTTACTGCATATATGATCTCCTCACAGAAAGGGCTTCATTTATAATAGCATTTATGTTCCTTAAAGCAAATGTGAACTAGCACTGAAACCAATTTTTTAAAAATATATTTCCCTTTGTGATGAAAACTATTTCCAATTCAGTATATATAAAAATGGATCTCATGGGTTTTCTCAGAAGAAAACTTCTGCAGAATCTGCTTATCCTAGGACTGAACTGGGAAGGACATGAGAATATGAACACTAAGACTTAAGGCATTTATTACCAAGAGACTACAAATTATTATTCCAAATGGGTATGAAAACTTGACATGACCTACTCTAGGGGCTCTCACCCATGTCCCCATAACCTGTGGTAGCTCTTTTTACACCTGGCAAAGACACCTGCAAGCTGTAGTAAGCACTGAGTCATTTTCCTAGAGGAAATTGCCTTCAACATACAGTCATGAGACTCACAGGAGTCTCCTAAAAACAAAGACGTCTTTCTGCCACTTTCATTTGCTACCTAGAGGTAGCACCCGGCTTTAATCTGCTCAACTCTTCCAAGTCCTAGTTGTATGTACCTTTTCAGGACCAAAACTGATGCTTGCCTGCCAAGGGCCATCATCTTCATTCCTCGTGGTAGAATATTTTCCTCAGCAATTTCCCATCTCTCTCTCTCAATTCTAGATTCAGGCTTTCGGTTCAGACTAACTTGAAATGTTGTCAAAAGGGGATCTTATTTCAAAGGGCAAGAGACTCAAGATGCTCTGAAACGCAATGGAGTTCAGCAATTAGAAAGCAAGGTGCTGTAATTCACAACCCATTGCAAAAAGCTTGGCTGTAGGTTGGGGCACTGGCAGAGGGCAACCCACATGGAGGGAGTTTTGTGTGAAAATATTCTGTTTCCCCAGAGTTTGAGAAGCATGTAAACATAAGGATGGCCACGAGCCTTTTGTCAGATCCTGGCCTATTCTACAGCCACTTTCAAAATTCACCAATCTGGATTAACCCCCTGCTCTGGTGGCTTTCCTTGCGCCATCATACAACTGATGGCTGTTGAATCAAATATTTCAAATGGCTTAGTGTATTTTAAATCCTAGTTGCCTCTTTTTCTGTATTTTTTACCATTCAGGCAAAGGGAACTGCGTATTTTTTATATATTTATGATATATACTAACCAAGAATAAATCATTCAAGTGGAAGAATATCAGGAACAGAGTCAAGAAAAATAAAATAATGTGATTATGTCTGTGGCTGCTGTACCTGCAGACCTCAAGCAGAATATCTGCTGCTCTGCAAATCTCTCATTCTTTTGAAAGGTAAAAAAAAAACCCTACAACATAAAAGACCTGACCTTCCTTGGCCATGGCTGATGCTGAAGGCGAGACTTTTCCAGGGAGGATTTCCAAACTGCCCACTCACTAGCCTATTCAATTCTTTAAGGCTTTGGGATAATAGAGACTCATTTATTGCTCAGAAGTGGCCTGCATGTAACTTTATATCAAGGAGGTTTGATGAATTTTCAACATGTGAAATTCCAGGATTTTCCTGGCCTACTGACAGCCCTTCTGAGCTCTTCCTCTTTTGCTACTTAAGTGTGTGCATTTAGGTATCTCGGTTGTGTTTTCAGACCATTCTGCTTTCACATTTTCAGGGCTGCAGTGCTTTTGAGGGTCATGATCTCACCGCCGAGCCCACAGTTGTTGCATTGCTAAAGCTCCAGCCCCTACAATCAAACAATTGTATAAATTTCTGCTTTTATTTAAGCAAAGCTCTCAAAATAACCTGGGAGGGCAAATAGTTTTCCATATGTCAGACCTAGTGTTATGTGACAAAAGGCTCACCCCCGCACCCCACAGAGGAGCACGGAGGCATGACAGCACGTGGGGAGACCCTAATAACCTCACTGGGGACACAAGTCCCTCCCTGCCCCTTGCAGGGCTGTCCCAGGGGAGCCTCAGCCCCATGGGCCGGGGGTGACATCCATCAGGGTGAGACAATGGGAGAGGTTCTCCCAAGCACCTCACAGACTGAGGGGAGTTGGCGCATCATGGGACACAGGGGAACAGCATCTTGGGATTGCACAAACTTATAGGATGTTATGGGGAGGAACCAAAAACAATGAAAGAAGAGGGATCACGGATGGTTTGGGGAATAACGAGTGTGGGAAAATTCAGGGATAAATGAGGCCAGAGCACGTCAACAGCGGCTGGTCAGTACACTTCTCTGGCCATGCCCTGCGTCTCACTGCTGCCATCTGTCCTGTCTGCTCATTAAACTCCATTTCTATTTCCCTGGGTAGGGGGGTCCCTACTGTTGCTGGCAGGCAAGTGAGATAGGTGGCTTGGGAGCCAGGCATCAAAGCGGAGATAAGCCCGGGCCGAATGTGCATGCATCCCTGACTGTGAGACAGCTGGAGGAGTTGGCTACTGGTAGGGCCAGGGTGTCCAGGCCAGCTGCAGTGGGGAGGTTCCACTGTGAGACCTATCTGCATGCGTGTGTGTGTGTGTGTCTATGCAAAGGGGGGTGTGAGCATCCAGGGCCAGCCGCTGGGTAGACTGTGTGTCCATGACTGGCTACTGGAGGGGTCCATAGCCTGCACGTGTGTGTGTATGCATGCAAGGGGGTCTGCGTGCCTGCAACTGGAGTGGGGCTGGGGCCTTCAGGAGCTCATGTGCCCCCCACGTGCCAGCAGCTACTGGATAGACTGGATGTATGAGGGCAGCTGGTGTCCACAGGGTGTGTATGTATGTATTTCCCACCAATGGACCTTTATGCTCATCAGACACAGAGAGGGACAGGACTAGAGCTGTTTGTGCTGCTTGTGCGAGTGCTGTGTTTTCTCGGTTGTGCTATGTGGCCACGTGTATGCAGGTTTTGTGTGTGTGCCTATTGGGAATTTGTAGTCAGCCTGGCTACAGGCTAGCCTCGCCTGTTAGGCTGCTGGATCCAGCAACCCCCAACAATTAAAGCTTCATGAATGTCAAAACAGAGTCCTCATGTCCAGGGCTCTTCTCTGCTGAAAGCAGTGGGGATGAGTAAGTGACCTAAAGCCTGATATTAAATAAATTTAGATTATTGGTCTTTCTAAATGAAGGATTTCCCTTACACAGAGAAGGCTTACAGACACACAGGGTCTGCCCGGTCTCTGCTGGTGGCTGCTCAGGGATCTATACAGGGGGAAGTAATTTCTGACTGCTGCACTGGCACCTCTAACTCAGCCCCTACGCAAAAATAAGAGAAAGAAACTACAGAGAGAGAAACTTTGAGCTGCAACTAGCGCAGAGGCTGCAGCTTCTCCCATCAGATTTCACTAGCGTAGGGCCATGCCTCCAGGATGGCCGTGCCTGTGGGTTTCATTCTCTCATGCTGCCAGGGATTACACAGCTCCCAGCACAAGATCATCAGCTACATGACCTGGGGCTGCAGGTCTGTCCCACTATCCAGTTACCAGGAATTTTCCAGTAAGTGAGACCCCATAAGGAAGTGTCAGTGATAAGAGCCAACCTGAGAAGAACCCTCCCAGCATCAACGCTGAGCACACTAATAAATCATTTAGCCCAGCACCTTCTAAATTAACAGCCCCAAAGCAGCAATATTTACATAAGTTTCTCCAGCTCATGCACAGATGGTCTCCTACCGCTTATGCTGTGAGAGAGCTCTCAGTGTAAGCAAGAAGTGCCCTGAGTAGGGGAACAGCTCAAGTTATTCACAGGGACAGTTTGCGCACTTAGCTTCGGGTAATAAACAGTGCAAAATAAAGCATTGAGTATTTCCTATGAGTCTGGGAATTCTGACCTGTTTCTAAACAAGCATCTGTTTGCTCTGAGCATCAAAACCATAAACAAGCACAGGAAGAACCTTCTTGCGAAAGCAGAGTGACGGAAAGCTTTCAAACCCTTTAAAATTCCTGAGATCCTTTAAAATTCCCCAGATCCTTTAAAATTCTTGAGACGTGGTATCAAGCGGAAACATCGCTTCAGCACGTGCCAGGATGACTGGCTGGGTTGGCTGTGACACTGCTTGGAACAGCTGATCCACTGCCCAGCTGAGCAGAGACAGCAAACTTCACAGGTGATGCCTTGTGTCCTCCAACCAGGAAAAAAAAAGACATAGTGGAAGCAGGTCAGCCTTATTCACTTCTCTGCCTTTTGGTCCCAAGTGAGACAGCTTCACCTTGCAAGCATTGCTAAGTGTAAATAGCTGGACCACACTCTCACTTCCCCTGCAAAGTAGCTTTTTGAAGTAACCTTTTTTAAGGCATGCATTGATAGGAGGCAGTCCGGTCACACAAGATGCCCGCACAGCTGGGGCTGTGACACGGTCCTGTGCCAAAAGCTTTGGTTGCAGCCCTAGGTTGAAAAAAAGGGTAAGAAAAAAAAATCCTTCATGATTTCTAATGCTTTCCATGAAAGTGGAAAAAAGAAGCAGCAATAAACATGTCAGTTCCAGAGGGCTGATTTGGTGGTGTCCTTGGGGACAAGCTTGGGTTTACCTGGTGATGTTTGCAAGCCAGGCAGCCAACATCATTGGGACTCCTCTTTTTCTCTGTATTGTCATTTCCCGTTTGCTTCTGTCCAAGCAGGTGGATGCCCGAAGGAGGCTGTGACCCCATGGGAAGCCTGCACTGGAGCCGGCTCCTGGCAGGACCTGTGGACCCATGGAGAGAGGAGCCCATGCTGGAGCAGGTTTTCTGGCAGGACTTGTGACCCAGCGGGGGACCCACACTGGAGCAGTCTGTGCCTGAAGGACTGCAGCCCATGGAAGGGACCCACGCTGGAGAAGTTCATGGAGGACTGTCTCCTGTGGGAGGGACCCCATGCTGGAGCAGGGGAAGAGTGTGAGGAGTCCTGCCCCTGAGGAGGAAGGAGTGGCAGAGACAGTGTGTGATGAACTGACCCCAACCCCCTTCCTCGTCCCCCTATGCTGCTGGCGGGGAGGAAGGAGAAAAATTCAGGAGTGGAGTTGAGCCTGGGAAGAAGGGAGGGGTGGGGGGAAGGTGTTTTAAGATTTAGTTTTTATTTCTCATTACCCTGCTCTGATTTGATTGGTAATAAGTTAATTTCCCCAAGTCAAGTCTGTATTGCCAATGACAGTAATTGCTGAGTGATCTCCCTGTCCTTATCTCAGCCCATGAGTTTTTCATTCTACTTTCTCTCCTCCGTCCAGCTGCGAAGGGGGAGTGATAGAGCAGCTTTGGTGGGCATCTGGCATCCAGCCAGGGTCAACCCACCACACCCTCTGACCATACACGTCTTAAGAAAAGAAGCAAGGATCTCTCTAGCCTCCACCTAATATTCAGCCTGCTCACTCAGCAGGTAGACATTTCTGGAGCAGGGATTTCCAAAGCACGTACCAGGGAAATGAACAGTGAAACATGCCGGTCAAAGCGATGGGTCAACACAGTGACACAAATGCAAAATGGTCTGGCACAATCTGTTCCACACCAGTGCACCAAGCATTCATGAGTGCTGCACGGACAGTCCTCCTCACCGAGGGCCAGATCCTGACAAAGCTCCCCTTTCCCCTGTACTGAAATTTTAAAACTGAAAGGCCGCTTCGAGGCTTTGTCCGTATGTCTATAACCATGGGAAGAGCAGGACATCTAGTAGGAGCAGAGGTCCACTAAACCACAGCTATGACTTAAAGAGTATAGAAAAAGATGCAGGTGAAGTATAGCAAGCCGTTCTTCACGTGGCACAGCATCCCAGCTTCCCACACTTCACAGATTTCCTGCACCAGAGGTTATGTCTGGACCATTGTATGGACATAGAGCTTACTCACACCCTCCATGGAGCAGGGAGGTTTGTTCCCGTGTGAAATAAGCAGATATCCCAGTGGAAGTACTAATGAACAAATCGCCTCTATGGGACAGCACCATCTCACATGCCCCGACACCGAGGATCGGGAGCATCCTGCCACCCTGTCAAAGGGTCCCAGCTTGGAGCTGGCTAAAGCTGAGTCAGTAACGGTATCCCTGTGCTGGACATTAAAGGAAATATTTCCATATTTTACTTTCAGACTGTGTTGAGATTGCCTCCATGCTGTGGAGCTGCCTTAGCAATGCTTGCTCACAGCAGGCAAAATCCAAATCTCAGGTAACATTAAGTCCCTCCTAGGTCTTGCTTTAGGTCCCATCTTCGTCAAGCAGAGGGAATGAGCTGTACACCCAGCAGCAACTTGAAGCCAAGGAGAAGGAGCAGGCCAGCAGAAGTTGACGGTATCCACATTGACTTGTGACCCACCTGGAGGTCCCGGTCTGATCTCAGGAGGTGCGATGGGGTTCAGCAGGAGAGAAGAGAGGTGCTTTTGTCCCTGGAGACTACACCACCAGCGCTACACTCAGGGCACAGCTGCTTTCCACTGGCTGAGTTAGTGTTAAAAGTATAGACGGTGTCCATGAAAAATCCTCAGGGAAAGCAATCTTCTGCCATTATGCCGAGGAGGAGGAGGATGCAGTCCCTAGGGAAGCTCTGCTGGCAGCTGAAGTCTGCGCACCAGCCTTTACTGGCCGGATTAGTCCAGGCAGGGGAGGAAGAGGGCCTCCTCAGCCTCTGTACCCCCTCAGTTCGGCACGTGTGTGGCTTCAGACACGGGCTTGGATCTATGAAGACTAAGATTTGGGGTTAATCATGTCTTCAACAGAATGTAACAGAAAGTTGCGAGCATATTGGTTTGAGGTATGAATACCTAATGGAGCAAATACCAACCAAAACTGAAACTGCTATAATTAACCAGTGTGTAACAGAGATTTCAGTTCATCATCACAGTACTTTTTAAAGTAGGGGGTTATCTGCATGTAAATCATAAGAGTATTTTTAAAAAGGTATTAATACGAGAACAACCTGATTTGCTCTAGTAACACATTCTGGAAGTCAAATTTCTATTTATTTATAGATAACCAAAATGAAAATATTATGTCTGTTTTCATGTGGCAGGCTTAGAAAACAAAAAACAGTCACAGGAAAAGCATTTGTGATGGCAAGTTACTGTCTTCTCACTGGGACTGCTCAGTCTGTGAGAAGGAAAGGGGAGGGCAGGGATATATATATATTTATTGAGATAGATACATATATAGTATGTGTTTATTTTCATATATATATTTATATATAGAAGTAAGAACATAATCTCAGGAGAAACCAATATGAATATTTTTAGTTAACATGAGAAGAAATAATACTTTTTCTGAGGCTAGAAAGGAGCAATGCATGCTCCACAAATGCACACGTCCTTGCTGGGCGCTGGAGGCCTGGACATTAGTAGTTTCGGTGAGGGCACGAATGACAGACAAATAAATCCAGGCCCTGGCTCCCACCACCGTAGCTCCTAGCACCCGTCCTCAGGATGTAGAAGGTGGCTGGGTACAGAGACGTGTGTGCAGGGGCCCTGGTCACTCCCCCAGCTTTCCTGTGGGAAGCCTCCAGGGAGGCCATGGGCTCTATAGGAGCCTTAGAAGCTGCACTCTGCATTTGTGAAAAGCAATTATAAGGTCAATTATAACATTTTTCTTCTTTCCCTGTAGCAAAGAACATCCCTAAGAGAGTCTCATCCAAACTCCTTCGCTCTGCTGCATCCTCCATTTCCCCAGCTTTGGCTGAGCCATACCCAAACAAACACCAGCCCTGAACCCCTCCCCTCTCCATCTGCCCCAAGGGCTCAGCACCTCTGTAAGAAAAGCTGTTGTCGCCTTGCACCCCAAAAAAATCAGCATCTAAAAATATCAGCTGGTGCTTTTATAAATGAAAAGGGCGGCCCATCGGATAAAACCCATTGGAGACCCAGCGGATACTTGGTGCCCACGTGTGTGCATGCACACTGTGCCACCCACCCGGGTGGATGAGCAGCAGGCATCGAGGCAAACCTCACGTGCAGCGATGCCGGCCAATTTGTGGAGAACAAAACCCTCCACCAACTCTTCCAGAAAAAAAAAAAAGCCTTGAACAAACCAGCCCCGGGCCATTTCAGCCAGCGCAAAGCTAACAAGCAAATCAAATAGAGAAATATCCCAGCAGACCTCAACTGGCTGAACAAACAAACAGAGAAACTCAGGTTCCAAAGAGCAGCGGAGCTGGGTTATGAAACAAGATTTTTGATACAAAAGGAAGCTTACAGCTATCTCTGGTGATTAGACACGGAAGAGAAAGGTCGCTCTGGGTGTCAGGCCACACTTCACACACACGGAGATTATTCAATCAATATTTGTCCTGGAATCACATGTGGTGGAAAAATTTTCAAGTGAATGGTCAGCAGAATTTAATGCTTGTATTCATTCACTTTGTGCTCTTGGATGGACATGTGTTTTTAAATCTAGCACAACTTAAGCTTCAGAATCCAGCAGGTTTTTAACCAAAATACAGGCAAATCTTGGAATTAAACACTGTATTTGTATATGCCTTTCAATTACATCTTCAGCAGGACGGGGACCACTCACCTATAATTTTAGAAAGGGATCTGTGGTAGGAGGGAGATTATTTGAATCGCCCAAGTTCTGGCCCTAATGGGAAAAATAATTTAGTTAAGGCTCCAGAAAAACAACCTTGTCCACAGAAACCTCCCCAAGGCAGAAGGGAGGGATTTATTCCTGCCATCGCTGCGTTCCCTGGCCATGCTGCTGCTGCATTAGAGGTTTTATTTAGGGTCACAGCAGTAACAGCAGGAAGATATAATCCTCTGATGAACAGACAGCTGTTACCCCTGCCTTCGTGAAAATGATGATCTCAGGTTGAGGATATTGTTGCCTTGAATCATCATATTTTTTTTATCCCCCCATGAGTTTGCCACAACAGATTGTTTGCTTATGTTCAGATCATAAGGTCGTGACTCAATTTCCATCCCCACCCCCCGCCAGCAAGAGTTAAAGGAAGTTTGACCGTAGGGGCCCTAACCATGGACTTTAGAATTTGGCTGCAAATGATGATGTTTAAAACACAAACAAAACAAAATAAAAACAGACGAAACCCAACCCTCTTGCCTAGTGACTTAATGACAAAGTATGCACAAGTCACAGCACAACATCCAGTTCACTTCAGGTTGTGATACAGCTGATGGGTGGCATTCAGATAACTATCACAGGGGCAGGGTGCCTCTAAGTCCTTAGAATAGTGGTTTTGTGTGACTAAAGTGAGGTATTGGTGCTCTCTAGGATTGCATAGGGGTTAATTTCAGCTGCACAGCGGATAGCCCGGGAGAGGAGAGCCCCATTCAACAGCAGGGAGAGCTATAGAACAAAGGCAAATACAGAGGCAGGGTGGCTGCTTCAAGGCAGAAGCTTTCAGGGAGAAGTTTATTTTAATAGCCTAGCTGGAAATTCACTGGAAAAACAGCTCCATTAGCCCTGGTCAGGAAGAGCAAAGGCAGAGATTAGGTTCCTCTGGCAGTCTGTCCTGCTGAAGTACCCGTGCTCCAGCACAAGACAAAGCGTTGCCATGTCCTGCATCCGATGTGCTTTCTTCCCTCTGCCACTAATGCAAAAGAAAAAAAGCCTCTAAGTTGGTCACACTGTGTTAAAGATCACTTTGATGGACTTCAAACAGCCTGCTGAAATCATCGGCTGCACACTCAGGGCTGCCCTGCTGCCACAGGAGACACTGCAGGAGGGCAGAGGGATGAGAAGGGAGCACTGCCCAAGTCAGGGACCACATCCATGTCCAGGGGAAAGGCTCGTTGTCTACATCGTGGGTGGAAAACCAGCAAACCCCATGCTGAGGTCATTTGGCATAGCACCATCCTGGCACATTCACAGGAAAACTCAGTCTTGCTTCTCTTGCAAACCATTTCTCTTCCACCTGCGCACTTCCTCCTCTCTAAAAACACTTCCCCTCAGGGCAGTGCTGACCCATGCCCCTGTGTCCTGGGTTCAGCTGGGATAGAGTTAATTTTTTTTTTACAGGAACCTGGGAGGTGGGGGGCATAGCCGGGGCAGCTGACCTGAACTGGCCAAGGAGCTATTCCATACTATGTGACATCATGCTCAGTATATAAAGGGGGAGCGGGCCGGGGGGTGGGCGCTTCTTTTCGTTGGGGAAGTGGCAGAGCGTCGGGTCCCGGGTGGTGAGCAGTTGCACTGTGCATCACTCTTTTTGTATACTTTTTCCTTAGTACCGTTGTTGTTGTTGCAATTTCTTTGTGTTGTTCCAGTAAACTGCCTTTATCTCAACCCTCGAGGTTCCAGGTTTGTTTTTTTTTCCTCTCCTCCGTCTCCCCCCCATCCCACCGGGGGGGGGCGGGAGGAGTGAGCGAGCGGCCGCGTGGTCCTTTGTTACCGGCTGGGCTGAAACCACGACACCCTGTCATTTGGGGAGAGGAAATTCCCTATTCAAAGTGGGGCACCCTGGCACGAAACAGGGTTTATCCTGCACATGGTGAACAGGGCTGGCACATTTCATGTGCGGAGTTGCTCTTTCTAGGTTTCACCCACACAAGGCTATTGCATTGTATTTTGTAAACTTGCAAGCGACTATTCAAGGGCCAGAGGGAAAAGAAAGATCCTCCCTGAGAGTGATGTGCCCCTCTCAGAACTTTGGCCCTCAGTCTGCTTGGCGCTGAGCATTATAGCGTCCTGCCTCACTGTGTGCTGTCCTCTGGCTCTGAATTGGGGCAAAACTGCACAGATTCAGGTGCAATTAAAATGATGTTTCATGGGAGTCACTCTTAATGCTCTGTAATGTATTTCCTTAAATAGCCACACATTTGGCCTAAAATTACTTGGCTCGATGCCCTTTAAAAATACTCACATTGGAAACAACTGCATACTGAATTTGAGCATTTGAAGTTCTGGGACAAATGACCCTACCTGCATTTGTCATCTTCTTATCTTTATGGGCCATCATCCTCCTGCTTCTCTCTGTAGTCCAAGTATGCTTCGTACAGAGCAATAAAAGCAACATATCCCTCACCTATCTTGTTCTGGTTGGCAAGCAAATACTAAAGGCTCAAGACCAGCAGATGGCTATTCAAACAAATTCACATCTTATCGAGCCTACAAAGGATTAACACACCCATGTTTTCACTGTGTGGTTCTCCTGTGAGCTGTAAGGGTTTTCCTAAAAACAGAAACTGCCAATGATTGTTTCCAAGGGCACAGTATGCTTCATAATATATTATCAGATATTACATTCGGCCCACTGAAATGCTAATTAGGTGTCAGTTTAAAATTCCTGTACCTTCTTAAGAACAAAAATCGGGAGAGGTGTGTCCTGGTTTCAGCTGGGATAGAGTTAACTGTCTTCCTAGTAGCTGGTACAGTGCTATGTTTTGAGTTCAGTATGTGAAGAATGTTGATAACACTGATGTTTTCAGTTGTTGCTCAGTGGTGTTTAGACTATAGTCAAGGATTTTTCAGCTTCTCATGCCCAGCCAGGGCACAAGAAGTTGGCACAGGACACAACCAGGGCACCTGACCCAAACTGGCCAATGGTGTATTCCATACA